>NC_043713.1:4506927-4547253 GCF_006229205.1 Suricata suricatta
GAGAGAGAGAGAGAGAGAGAGAGAGAGAGAGAGAGAGAGAATCCCAAGCAGGCTCCACACCATCAGCCAGAGCTCAATATGGGACTCGAACTCATGAGCCATGAGATCATGACTTGAGCCCAAATGAAGAGTTGGACACTTAACTGACTGAGCCACCCAGACACCCCTAAACAGCATTTTAAAACCAGGCATGTGAGTTAGTAGTTTCACAAAACATTGATGCCAGAGCTGATGGGCCCGGGCTCCAGGCCCCCTGCCCTCTACCAGTGCCCAGCACTGTGGCCTTGGCTTCCCTTAGTGCCTGCCAGTCGCCATGGGGAGGGAGGACCCACAGCTCCTGTTCCAGAAGGCTCTGCTGGTGGCTGGGGGGTGGCTATCACAGTTTTAGTCCTTTTATCACAATTACACTCATCTCCACCCCCAAAGGACAAGATCAAAACACAATACTTAGCAAATATGCTCCATAAAGTCAAAATGTGGAAGGCCATCCATGGGAGCGCTGCACGGCAGGGCTGAGAAAGCCCCCTGGGCAAGTCCCTCCTGTCCCTCGTGTCCCTGAATGCCATCACCTTCCTCCCCACAAAATGGTTCCATAGGCCTGAACTAGTGCAAATTTGTCTCAGATTGATTTCAAAAACATTAATTAGAATTGACCCCTTTTCCCTGACCTGTGGTTGGATACAACATCTCCTCCATCGCTGACCTTGCTGAACCTACACCCACCTGTTATTCATTACGGAGACCCCACCTCACCCACTCCCCTTTTTGTTTGCTTTCCTGCACATTTGCAAGCCTGGTGATAAACCTTGTTGGAGATGGTCTGATCAGGTCTTTTGTCCGGACTCTAGTGTCTTCAAGTCGTGCAACAAATAGCATTGAAGGGCCAGGAATCAGAGGGTCAGAAATCCTTCTCCTGACTGCGTTCAGTGAGGTGCGCTGTGTTCGCCGCCAGCCTCCTCCTCTAAAAACCTGGTGTGCTGAGGGGCCCTCCTGCTGGTGTGAGAAGTCAAGGTTCCTGGAGCCTGAGGTGTGTTATTCTTAGTTGTGGAGGGAAGTTCTGGTGTGCAGATGTTGACTTTCTACCCGCTGGTTTCTAATGAAACAATCACCATAAATCCTTACCTAAATACAGCAAGCTCCTAAATACGGGAGTAATGTGGAATGTCTGCAGGCAAACGCTGAGTTTCCCTTCTTGCATCCTGCTTTAAAATTATTGGATCTTTTCAATGGTTTCTTTGTTCTAACAGTGACTGTAAGGTGTTCTGTCTCTCCACCCGAGCATTAAGCGTTGACTTTTAGGCGAAAAGAAATGTGGAGGAGAGAGAGGGGCCCCTGGGAAGGCTCCCCTCAGCTTGATCACTCAGCTGCTGTGGGTGCTGCTGCTCTGTCCTCGGGATGTGAATGGGGATGACTTCATGCAAATCCATCTTCCCTGTTATGAAAATAACCCAGTGTGTGTCTCTCAGCTCAGGAACAAGATGCGGGTCTCAGAAGGCATGTTTTCTAGAGCCCTGGAAGCCAGCCATCTGTCTGATTTAAACCTTCTCCACTGGCCAGTCCTCAGGACAGGGGCTGGCCATGACAGAACCCGAGACACAGGGCTGGTCAGAATTGCACTGTGTTCTGAAAAAGTGGACACCAAGAGCAGTCATTCAAACCCTCCTCCTAGAAAAAACAGAACGGACTAAAGGAAAAGCAAAATAGGTGAAGAACACATTGAGGCTTAAGCCATGAGCTATGACCCTCAGCGTCTCCTGTTGGCAAGGGCAGATGCCCTTCAGAGAAGGCAGGACGGGGCGGGTGACTGTACCACTGATCCTGGCACATCCCCAGCAGCGAAGCCACCGGAAGGGCACTCTACAGGAGCTCTTTCTTTGTTTATTGTTTTGTTTTGTCTTCGCCACTGGAAGGGGGGTGGGAAGAGCAAGACTGGACCCAGTAGAATGGAGTGCAGGCAGAGGACTTTCTCTGATCCATCCCCTACTGATTTGGGCTCACCCCAACAGGGAGGACCTCTTTCCTAAAAAGAACTGCCCGAATTCACACGGAAGGTTTGCACATGAGGTTGGATCAGAGGGGCAGACACCACTGCATCTGGAGCCCCCTCTGCCTGGGGCGTGGGGAGACGTGTACAGGCAGGTGGCCCAGGTGGCCCCTATAAGTGGGTATTTAAGTATTTGTTCAGGAAAGGACAATTGTCCACTTTCCTGTGAGCAAATTTGTTTTTCTCTTTTCAAAGTTAAAAGAAGACATTCCTTTATGTCACAGAACATAAAACTTTAACCTAATTAAAATTTCCCCTAATTTTCTATTTTTCCTGTCCCTTCTCACTGCATCATGCTGGTTTTTCACATGTATTAAGACTGGAAACGTCTTAGGAAGATGCAATGTCCAAGCAAATCAGGCCTTGTGTCTGGAAAGAAACTACTGACCTAAGTAACTGGCATGGGTTTTTTTTTTTTTACATTTTTTTAAAGCAAAGAGATATAGTTGATATACAAAAAATTGTGCATATTTAACATATGCTGTTTGATGAGTTTGTACGTATGCATGAACTATGAAATCATTGTTACAATCTAGGTAGCAGACTTGTCCTTCACCTCCAAAAGTTTCCTTATGTCCCTTTCTTCTTTTTATGAAAACTCTGTTTTCTTATTAAGTTTTTAATTTTAATTCCAGTAGTTAACAGTGTTACATTGTTCCAGGTGTACAATATAAGGATTCAACAATTCCATACGTCACCTGTGTGTTCATCAAAGTGCCCTCTTAACCCCCTTTACTACTGCCCCCATCTCCCCCTCCCCTCTGGTGACCATCAGCTTGTTCTCCATAGTTAAGAGTCTGTTTCTTGGTTTGTCTCTCTTCCCCCCCCACTTTGCTCATTTGTTTTGTTTCTTAAATTCCACATACGAGTGATGTCATATGGTATTTGTCGTTCTCTGACTGACTTATTTTGCTTAGCATAATACACTCTAGCTCCATCCATGTTGTTGCAAATGGCAAGATTTCATTCTTTTTATGGCTGAGTAATATTCCATTGTGTACATACACCACATCTTCTTTATCCATTCATCCATCTATGGATGCCTGAGCTGCTGCCATAATTTGGCTATTGTAAATAATGCTGCAATGTGGTAAGAACTCCTGATATGAGATTTACTCTATTAATTTTTTTTAATGTTTATTTTTTTGAAGTTTATTTATTTGGAGAGAGACAGAGACAGTGTGAGCAAGGGAGGGGCAGAGAGAGGGAGAGAGAGAGAATCCCAAGGAGGCTCCGCACTGTCTGCACAGAGCTGGATGTGGGGCTCAAACTCATGGAATCGCAAGATCATGACCTGAATTGAAGCTGAGAGTTGGATGCTCAACCAACTGAGCCGCCCAGGCTCCCGTGGTCTGTTAAGGTTTTAAGTGCGCAGTGCAGGACTGTTTACGGTAAGGGCTGTGCTGCACACCACGTCTCAAGAGCTCATTCATCTTGTGTAACTGAAGCTCTGTAGTCTCCCTTCTAGCTCGTGTCTGATCTCAGCTTCAGCAAAGCGGACTTTCTGTCTCCCTGCGACAGCCCATGTGTTGCGTGAGCTGCCCCTCTGCCAGCTGCTTCTCTCTCCCTTCTCCACGGCAAGAAGTCCCCTCCCCATCCGAAATCTCATCTGACCTCACCTGAGCCGGATTTCGTTTATCCCTCCCTAAATACATCCTAAATACAACGGCGGTTTCTCTCACCAGTGCCTCCTTCCTCCTGCCTTTCCTTTCATCCTTCAGTCTAGAATGGTATCAAGGGCAAAGCTTATGCCTTGTTCATCATCACCCTCCTTAGAGAGCATAGCCCTGTGCCTCACAACCGGGGGCTGTTCAGTGAATCCTGGCTCTTATGACTGGGAATACCAGTCACATGGCTTATGGTGTTTTTGTAGTGACTTACAGTGTGAACACGCAGAGCAAACACTTATGACCTCACTTACGGCTCTTTGCTACCAAAAGTCAAAATTTCCTTATTGTCTATAGATGGCAACATACTTAACGAAGTGGTTTTAATGAGTTGCAATTGATACAATAGATGACGGTTCACTTGAATATGTCAGTTTCTCTACTGAAACCCTACACCCTGCTCCGATGGTATTTTTACAATAGAGGCATTTGCCCCCATGGGTTTTTGTAAACTGCAAGCTACAAACATCATCATAGCATCATCACCCACCATTTCAAGGACCAGACACCACACCATAGTCATTTATAAGTATCTAGTTATTTTGTGTTTTTCTGTATCTTCCCATACTTCACAAGGGAGTGATGCATAAAAACAGAACAAAACAAAACACCAGACTCTGGGGTGAAATGCAAAATTAAGTGCAGTCTTGCCTGCGGGTTTGAAAGGAGAGGAGAATAAAGACAGCCTTAAGCAATTCATAATCCAAGACCGATGTTGAACATGTAGAGCAATGTGGACACTGTGGTCCTCCACATAATTCAATGCTGTGGAAGCAGCTGGTTTCATAGAATATGTTCTGACATTTGCTGGCTTTAATTTAATTTAACTATGTGGGAGAAGTTTGAAGGAGAATAATGTTATACTTTTATAAGTTGGACCCCAGAATTTCCTTTCAAAAGAAGTGTGCACATTCCAATTTCAGCAAACAATGTGCAAAAGTTTAGTTCTTGTTTTTTCAGGATCCGAGGTAGAGCTGACCTTCAGGGACTGAGGTTGGAATGTCTCCAGGGCTCCGAGTCCCATCTCTCTTGACCTTAGCACAGTGACTTGATCTGTGAGAGACGTAAAGGCTGTGGAGCTTCTGGAGGACAGGTCTTCGTAAAGCTGGGCAGAGCACTTGGGGGATGTGTCCTAGGGGACACATGTGCAAGTGGGGACTCAGCTCTACACCACACGGGTTCCTAAATGGCTGTGGCCCCAGCTCTTCCACTTAACTAACCACAGTTTATCTTCCTACAGAACTCAGTAGATGGTTTATTCACCTCATCCAATACCAGCAGCGAGCAATGGTAAGTCAGGGACTTCCAAATGCCCTCAGCGTGGTGAAGGTGAGAAATAGAGGACACTCAGGGGATTTTCCCCCAGTCTGAAAAGCATTATGCAGAGTGAGTTGCTGACGTCTTCATCAGTCAGGACAGGCCCCAGGCAAGGACAGCACTCCCGATGGCTGCAGACTTCTCTGGTACCACTGTCGCCCACAGTTCCCAACCCTGTGCCTCTCAGCACTTGGCAGAGTTTCCGTTGAGAAGAGTGGCTGCTTGCAGTATGCGGTCCCCATGTCTGGCTTCCAGCAATGTGACCTGGGAGGGAACATATCCATCACCAACTCCCTACTTGCGAGAGGGCTGTCTGCAAGCCCCTTGAGTGACCTCAAAGCTACCCCAGTTTCCGAAGGCTTTGGGGACTGGCGTTCCAAGCTGCTCATGACATTCACTGTCCTCCACACCCGCCTTGCAGGAGGAAAGAGCCAGGGCACTCCGATAACAAGAGAAAAGATCATGTTCCCTAGTTCTGTAGAGTTCCTTGGATTAGAGGGCTACTTTAGGGCTTACTTAAGGAGTGGAGGAAGGACAGTAATTCACATTTGTGGCGTGGCTTTGCACATGACAGGTCACCTTGGCAAGGAGCCCATGTTAGTCTTTGGGGTCAACCTGTGTCAGTGGGTGTATGTTGTTCCTGCTCACAGATGATGAAGTTGTAGCCCCAGGAGATTATGATTTGCCAAAGGCAAGTGTCCTACTAAGGCTGGCTGGTGACAGGACAGTAAGGATAGAAAACAGATCTCTGAGCCCCAAGGGTTAACTGTGCCCAACCTGGCTGGGCCCTGACTCAGCAGCAGGGTCCACTGGAGGGGTGGGATGCTCAGGTCACAAGCAGCACAAGAGAGGGACAGGTGAGGCGAGCTGGGGGAGTGGGGTGGGAGCAGTCAGAGCCCGGGGGGGGGCGGTGTTTGCCAGTAGCCTGGAAGCCCAAGGCCCACCAGGGCTGGGGGACGGGGGCGGGGAAGTGTCCTCTCCCAACTCTTAACCTGCTGCTGACTCCTGCTGCTTCTTATGATACACTGATGAACCCATGAAACGTCATGAACAGTGAGTATTCTTCCTCTTGGGGGCAACTTATTTAGATTTTTACATTTAAAATGTGCAGGTTCTATACTTGGAATGACCTGAAGATAGTTCCGGTTTTTTGTAAGTGGTTTTTCATACGTAAAAAAAAAAAATGGATTTCAGAACTCAGCTGATAATCTTGCCGCTCTCAACAAAATGGCATTTGAATTTGGCAGGAGAAAAATATTATTCTTTAGTAAAAGAAGATCTTCAGGAGATATGCTCACTTAAAATTTTTCTATTGAGGAAAAAATATTTCTCTATTTTCTTCAGATAGATAAGTCTGAAGGAACTTAAACATACAGTTGAAAATGTGACAAAACTTTTCTTCCCCAGCAGACACTCTAGTGAAGAAAAATTGCTGCTCGGGTTCTTGGTGTGTGAGCGCAGGAGTTTCACGGGGTCAGGAGATGCGCCTTTACCACGTTGCAGGTGCTGAATTCAAGGAGGGGCGGCTCAGAACAGCAGGGTAGTGGAGGTCAAGTGGACTGCAGCACTGTCTAGTTTAACTGCTTTCTTTTATAGCCAAGAGAGTAAAACTCCAAGCATTCCCCAGGCTACAAAGCTGGCTTAGTCGGAACTGGGTTGGAATCCAGTTTCTTCCAGCCCAGTGCTTTTCCCCCATTAGATCTAGTGTCCCCACAGATCCTGCCCTTTGGTCAGTGTCTTAGAAGAAGACATTTCTACAGCTCTGGTCACTTCATCAATAGACACCATGTATTTATTTATTTATTTGATGGCTCTTAAGGGACAATGGAGTGAAACAGAACAATCAATCGCATCACTCTGTCTGTGGTTAGGATGTTGGTACTAAAGTGTAGATGAAACTATTTTGTTTTCATGGAAAATACTATTAACGACTAAGACACCAGTGTACTTGTTGATTCAGGAAGTACTTTCTGGATACTACTGTGTGACCACACATGTGTGTCTGGGGACATGCAGGTGACTTGGGCATCGTGTGAGTCCCTGCAGACCTTCTCACCTACCCAGCATGAGCATGGCCATGCTAACATTGTCTGTGACATCTGCATGGTTGTCTTTACTGTTAGACTTCTAGGGATTTTTGTTCCTCTCTCTCTCTCTCTCTCTCTCTCTCTTTTTAACTTTATTTATTTTGAGAGACACAAGCAGGCACAAGTGGGGGAGGGGCAGAGAGAGAAGGAGGGAGATATCCCAAGTCGAGAATCTGATGCGGGGCTTGAACTCATGAACCGCAGTGAGATCATGACCTGAGCTGAAGTAGGATGTTTCAATGACTGAGCCACCCCGGCGCTGGGGGATTTTAGTTCATCTGCTAAATTGTCACTACTCGCTGCCAGGCAGGCTGGGCGATCACCAAGCAGTGTGGGCATCACTGCTAACTCGTTGTGTTACAAGGGAGCAGATACACAGCGACTGCAGTGCCGAAACATTGCTGCTAATTTCCTTTGCGGTGTCCTTGTTCAGGGTCCTGGCTGTTCACTCGGAGTCTCAAGTACAGCAGCGCCTTTTTGCACAAAAGGGGGGATGGTTTTCCTTGGACTCTCCACCAGCTCCCGTTCACCTGTCCTCCGGCTGCCGCCCTCCTGGTGCAACAGGCCCGGTGGCATTTCCGCCAGAGGAATCCCTGTGGCCTGTCCTCTGGATGCGCATTGCCTCAGTGGTGTTGAGATGGAAGCAGTTAGTTCCGGAAGGGCACCCACGACCTGCCTGCCTGTGATCAGTGCATGACAAGGTTAGGTCATAAAGTGGAAGGATCTGATTCCTGCTGAGCTGGCTCACCGGTGTGTCAAACATCTTGCTTGAGGCACGGGGGTCTGATGATATTATTTCAGTGACAATTGGCATTTGAGCTGGCGAGCACCGTGGAGCCTGCTGGGCGACAGGCACCTTTCCGCGTTCCTCTGCCCCACTTCTGACTGTAAGCTATCCTTGTGTTCAGACTCGGTTCAAGGTCAGTGCCTTGCCAGATGACGTCTGGGCTCCTTGATGACTGTCCCGGTGCTGTGTACGAGCTATGTAAGCTCTCAGGGATGGCAAGGGGGGGGGACCCTCACTCCAACCACACCCCAACCACAGGGAATACCAAGCCCCCGCCCCCCGGGCATTTTGGAGGGTGTGAGGGCCCGCCTGGACGCCCCCGATGGCCTCATCTGTGCGTGGTGATTCCCATCCACTCTCCATGTGTGCTGCCAGCAGTCGCCACCTCTGAACCGATTTGACCCCACAAGAAGCCACCACAAACCAGCACATTTGTTGATTTTTATTCTGAATGCAGATCACTCAGCACACAACCAAGACTTTAATTCTGGGTGCTGGGGAAGGGGCAGAGAAGAAGATTCTTTTTCCTTCTTTGCAAAGTATTTAATACAAGCTTAGGTCCTCCTTTTCTTATGCAAAGTAGTTAAGTTTCTCCACCTCTGGATCTATAACTATACCAGGAAGTGACAATAACAGCATTATAACATGAGAGCCCAAAGTGGTCTTTTAAATATGAATAAAAATAGGTGACAGGGATAACATTAAGGTTCATAATTTCTAGGAAGGTTTTGCAAGAGATGTGAATGTAACCAGGGCTCTGGATTTCTCCAGAGCATCTGAATTTCGTGTAATGTACAAGCTAGCCATTGATGACTGTGTGTATGTCGCTGTTTTATTATGGAGACCTTTATGTGAAGGCAAATCCCATGGCGGAGATGTGGCCCCTACGTGGGGAAGACCATATTAACGCCACTCTGGGAGGACCTCTGGGAGGTCCTTCCCCGAGCCCACACACACAGGGGCCAGGAGGAGCCATGGACTGGGGTCCCTCTCACAGAGCCACAGCGGAGGGACGGCGATGCCACCACATGGTCAGTTACTCCGGGAGAAGGGAGTGGGCTGAACGGGCAGGCGTAGTGTCCAACATGAGAGTGTAATGACAGCCAGCCTCAAGGGCCACCCCGGCTTCTCAGTTCCTCTTTCTGGCAAGGCCCCGCCCCCTTCCTCCTGCTACCACGTGGTCTATGTGGAAGGGGAGCCCTCTGGCCCTGCCACCTGTCATTGTGCCCTTCCTTTAGGCTCTGCTTCCATTTCTTAACCATTCCTTAGACTTTAACACGTGGTCAATTGCTAATTCAATTCCTTCATTAAGCATGAGGGGGTCCAATTGCTCTTTACACTGACATGATATCTACTACTGACTTTTAAATACTCATCTAACAAGATACTGTACTTATATACTATTTAATATTTATATGGGGTATTTTGAGAGAAAAGAAACCTTGCCCAAGACGAAACAATTCTGCACACTGTTCTTGCTGATTCTCTTTGTGAAAAACGAGTAAGACCTAGTTCTTTCATTTTTATTTATTTATTTATTTAATTGTAAAGGTTTATTTATTTATTTTTAAGAGACAGAGGGAGTGCCAGTGGGAGTGGGGCAGAGAGGGGGCAGAGAGAGAACCCCGAGCAGAATCCTTGCTGTCAGTGCAGAGCCTGACTCGGGGCTCAACCAAACTGTGAGATCATGACCTGGGCTGAAATTGGACACTTAAACTGACTGAGCCACCCAGGCGCCCCTCATTTTTATCAACAGTAGGGAAATTGAGGCAAGGGGAGTCAGTGACTCTGCTTTTTGTCATGGAAGTTGTTGGTAGAGTCAGCGTTGCCTGTGTCATGCTCAGCCCCCCTCCCACCTTCAGAGTGTATGCAGCTGGACACCGTGTTCAGGCTGCATGTGACTCGTCCTAGGAGGCAAACGAGTCCTTGCCTTTCAGGGTAATGTCTTTATTCAGAAAAAAAGTCAGGAGAGTTTACCTCCCAGTCAAATTCATAACAACAAACTTTCCCTGTGCTTGTATTCTTAAGATACATTCTGATCTAACATTTGATGTTGTCTTTTATTTGCTCACACAATCACGTGGCCTGGAGGATACTGTGGAAAACCATGAGAAATGTGAGTGTCTGCAGTGTCCCCAGTTTTGCAGGTGGCAGAGCTGGAGAGAGCTGGAACTCCATGGGGGCCTCCTTGGATGTTCTGAGAACTAGAGCGGAAGTTTGAGAGAAGACGCTGGAAAACCCCGTTCACAGCAGCAACCCTCCACGTCCAGCTGTTTGATGGGTGTCAGGGGTATGGGGTTCTGCTCAGTGTATTGTTTGGTGGAACCATCCCTGTAACTTCACCCCCGGACGTCAGCATATGTGGGAGCTGGGAGCGGTTCCCATCCCTGTACGGCTCAGTCCCTCTCAGTGTGTGGCCCTGTCACAGTGGACGTCAACCAGCTACCATCAGGCCTCCATCTGAGTGGTGTTTACACACCAGAGGACCTTCACTAGTTCCTGGCTGCTGGCTGACCATTGCTGATTTCTCCCCACTGACTATGACCTTGAGCAATCCTTGAGCCCTGGTAATGGCAAGCTTCTGAACAGTTAGCATGACACCTTTCCTTTGTTTTCTGGTGACAGGTAAATTTTCACCCGTATACCTCCCGTGAACTTATGTAGGTCAAAACTGTTTGCCAGGAAACAGGATAATCACCAGAAAGAGAGGCCCAGAGAGTAACCGGCACGTGTGACACACACCCTCGTAATATATCACGGTGCTTTCTCTCTCTGTTGATTGACTAATCAATCAATCGGTAGATCATATAGTTCTGGGAAAGGACTGCTTATGTACATTGTAACATAATCTTGAGATACTATTTCAGAAACATGTAGCATTAGAGATAATCATCACTACTGCAAAGTCCTATTAAAAATGGTGTGTGTATTTTGCCTAGGGAAGAATGGTCCTCGGAGTTTAAATGCTGTTAATTTCATGTACTCCATTTAACACTCGTCTCAGATGATCTGAGAGAGAAGGATTCTGTGGTGAGTTATATCTGGGAAGCATGCCAACTAGATTTGTTCCCAAAGACTGTGGTATATCTTAGTAATTAACAGGCTCTGAGAAAACTTACAGAAAGAAATCCATTTAGCATTATATAATTATATTCCAGTACTTTTCCTATTTTTTTTTATCACAAGTACTTTTATTTATTAAACAGCAGACATTTATTTGAGGGCCTGTCAGTTCTTCCGAAGCTAGAGATACAGCTGTGATAAGGTCTTCGCTTTCAGACGCTTATACTGGGGAACCTTTATTTTTAACAAAACTTTAACTCCAAGAAATAGCAGTTCATCGGACACATGCTCCATACCACGTATTTTGGGAAACACACATTTATGTTGATGAGCTCCCAAGAAAAGTGTGCATTTTCCAATTAGAATGCTTTCAGCCATAGTCTGAAATGCACAAAATTAGAATAAGAATCTTCTAGATAGTGAATGATGTAAGAATGGCTGGAAAACTAGATATAACATGATACCTGTCTCTTACATTATCAGTTCCTTTTTAAAAAAAAATTTTATTGTCAAGTTGGCTAACATACAGTCTACCCAGTGTGCTCTTGGTTTCAGGGGTAGATTCCCGTGATTCATTGCAACACCCAGTGCTCATGCCAACAAGTGCCCTCCTCCATGTCCATCACCCATTTTCCTTGCCCCCGCCCCCCATCAGCCCCCAGTTTGTTCTCTGTTTTTAAGAGTCTCATGTGGATTTGCCTCCCCCTGTTTGAAACTGTTTTTCCCTTTACTTCCTCCAGGATCTTCCGTTAAGTTTCTCAAGTTCCACAAAGGAGTATATTGTATCTGTCTTTCTCAGACTGACTTATTTCACTTAGCATAATACCCTCTAGTTCCGTCCATGTTGTTGCAAATGGCAGGATTTCATTCTTTCTCATTGCCAAGTAGTATTCCATTGTGTTTATAAGCCATATCCACATGAATGGATAAAGAAGATGTGTTTCATCAGCTCCTCTTTGTGCCACAGGGACATCAGATGTGGCCCCAAGGCACCTTCAGGTCACCTTCCCTGTTGGTCTTGTAGGATCCTTAGACAGATTCCATTAGTACAGTTCACACATCAGGCCTCCACAGACAACGAGATGGTGAATAGGCCTCAGTGTTCTGAAAGGTCCCTTGCGTCCCCTCACTTCTGTGGGTCTGGTTTGGCTTCGCTGAACTTCACACTCTGCTGAGCTCCTGCTAATTAGGGAACTTCCTTTCTGTTTATAGGATTCCAGCTCTGTGTTTATTTCCTGTTACCACTTCACTGGACATAAATCCACATCTTCATTTGAGTTCTGTGACCACATCCAAATCAGGTTTCAGAAATAAGGTTACTATTATCATACAGCAGAATATCTTCATTTATTATTTTTCTGTTTTCAAACGAGTTTTGCTTCTAGCTCTTTTCTTTATCCCAATCATTTTGGTTCACACAAAAGGCCACATTATGGCTGGGAGCTGTTGAGACAGGCTTGGGCTTCCCCACAGCACCCCCTTCTCAGAAAGGCAAATGAGTGCTCAACGTTGTAGGCAAACTTCAGATGTTCTAGCTCCTGCAAACCCCTCAAGTTAACCCAATAGAAATATCACTTCCACAGTTTCTTTAAAAAATTTTTTTTACATTTATTTATTTTTGAGAAACAGAGAGAGACAGAGGGTGAACAGGGAAGGGACAGAGAGAGAGGGAGACACAGAATCTGAAGCAGGCTCCAGGCTCCAAGCTAGTGGTCAGCACAGAGTCTGATGTAGGGCTCAAACCCACAAACCGTGAGATCATGACCTGAACCGAAGTTGGATGCTTAACCCACTAAGGCACCCAGGCACCCCTCCCTTCCACAGTTTCAATCAAATCTCAAACACTATGCCAGAAATTAATATACTGGAGCTCCAGATGACCAGCATTATGAAAAGCATTTATGCATTCTATGGACTGTGACTACATGTTTAATATCCAATTAAAGAATAGGGACTTTTGCTGGTGATGATAAGAGACAAACAAAGTAGTAATTATGCAGATAGATATGGGTGACGTGTGATTACCAAGTACAAAATTAGACCCTGACTGGAATTTTCATACCTCTACTAAATGGTTCCCAGAGCCAGACTTTGATTTTGGGATTCTATAATTATATAATCACAATGTACACTTGTCCATAAAAAATGTACCTGTAATATATGCAATATATATTTTTTTCAGGAACCACTTGGACATTCTGCTGGAAGAGATGATTTAGTGTGTAATTAGGAATGAAGTTTCCAAATTAGACTGAGACCAGATTCTGCATCTGGGAAACAGAAATTAGGAATGGTGCCAGATCTTCCCCAGTGTCTTTGATTACCCTTCAAAATCCTGAAAGTTTCAGAATTAGCATCACTAGACCTAGGAACAATGTCTGTTAAAGCGACAGATTGAACAACCGGCTGCCTTTTCCTCCAGGACACAGATCACTCACACAACAGTGATCAGTTTCCAATTTCCCCAGCACCCTTCAGGGCCCTGACTACCCTATACTGTGGGGTACCCTGGGGGAGGCAGAGATCAGGATGGGTTTCATAGTCTCAGGGATGATTCTAACCTCATGATGCATCATAGCATGGAAGGAAGAGCTACCACATCTGTGTTCTGCTCAGCAGGTCAAATGTTCATGACATTTATAGAGACGGGTATACTTTTCCATATCACAGCATCTTTTATTTATTCATTTAAAAATTTAAATGTTTATTTATATTTGAGAGAGAGAGAATGAGTAGGGGAGGGCAGAGAGAAAGAAAGGGAGGCACAGAATCTGAAGCAGGCTCCAGGCTCTGAGCTGTCAGCACAGAGCCCGACATGGTGCTTGAACTTATGGGCCATGACAAAGCTGAAGTCCAACGCTTAACCCCACCAAGCCATCCAGGCGCCCAGTATCTCAGCATCTTTTAAAGACCCCTTTTAATTTATCCACCCCTGCCCTGCACCATGCCGACAGACATTCTGTAAAGGGGCTCCTTTTTGTGGTTTCCTTCAAGGTCCTGTCTGATCTCACTCTCTTCTTTGGTACTTTTGGCGTTTGTGAAACATACATTCGGTGAAGTCTGTAGAGGTGCCCAGGTTGTTATCATTCCTGACGCCTTAGCACCAAGGGTAACACTCAACCTTGCATACGTATACTAAGAATCTGGTATTGATAGGGCAGGTGCAGTGAGTGAGAAAATTCCAGACAGCAGGAGGATAAAGGGTTCTAACAGGTGAGACTGCCTGAAACCCAGTAGGGAGCCAGAACACAGAAGTTCTTAGCTCTTAACTTAAAAAGAGCCAAAGTTAGAGAAGATGAAATCTATCCTAAAGACTCTATCCTGTAGTTGTATGGGTGGAGTTCACAAAGAGCAAGTTAGGGGTTTACTAATTTTGATGCCTTCTATCTATTTCCAGGTAGAGATCAGTTAGGTTCCTTAACACTGAACAAAAAATTCTTTGCATTTATTTTGGAGGTATCAAGGAAGCAGGTGGTGGGGGGTGGAGCTGAGGAGCATCCTGAAATAAAACTAGTCCCTACTCTGCAGTCTGGAAAGCTAAATTTTGACAATCAGAAAGTCAGGGAGCAAAAATCCCTGGGGCCTCTAAGAGAAATAGAAACAACATAAGAGAGAACTTATTTTATGCTAGACTTTATGCTAGATGCTTTGCAAATATTTTGTTGTTTAATCCTTACAACTGTGTCACTGGTCCAGTTTATATGTAAGGAAATGGAAGATGTTTGGGATGAAACACCTTTGCCCTATGTCACACAGGGCGTGCGGAGAAGAGCTGGGGATCTCTTCCGGGTCCTCCAGGCTACGCTGGGCTGATTTTCTGTACAACAGCAGCTATGCCTGCACCTCAGGTTTGGAGAATGAATGTTGCGCAGTTTACAAGATGATTTTGTGTGTGTTTTTCTAATCTCTTTGGTGAATGAGTTAAGGGTTGCAGTGGGAGGTGGATGGGCAGGTCCCGACCCAGGGCTCAGAGCACAGGGCGTCTTGCTTTGTGGGCATGAAAAGGCTCATTGAATCGGCTTTTATAGCTTTCTTTCCTTCAGTAACATTTTCTTCCCTCCAAAAGGTACAATGAGAAGATGGAGTTGTGCTTGCAGTTGGGGGTCTCCCGGGGAGCATGCAGTCGAGCAGAATCTGACACTGCCAGTATCCAAGTCACAGAGTAGTCAGAACAAATACTACCATTTATGAATGATCTTCTGTGTCCCAGTCTCCACAGTTACAGAGCTTTGATGTCACTCATACCCCCCAATAGCCGTTCCCAAGAGCTGACAGACTGAGGTCAGGACAAGTGTGAGGCCATGAAGGGAACAGAGCAGAGGCGCTCAGCAGGAATAGGACTGTAACTTTCGCACACTATTTCATTTCTCCTTGAACCTGGTATTACATCTTACATTTCCATAGCCCAGATGTCTTTTCTAACATGCTCATGAGGTTGTTTTTATTGAGATATTATTGACCTACAACATTACATGAGTTTCAAGAATACAGCATAAGGATTATATATTTGTATTTACTGTGAAATGACCGTTGCTATAATTCTAGATACCATCTGTCACCACACAGGGTTAAACTTTTTTTTTTTTCTTATGATGAGGACTTTTAAGACCCACTCTTTCAGCATCTTTCAAATATGCAATAGAGTATTGTTGGCTATAGTCACATGCTGTAAGTTACCTCCCAGCATTTATTTATTTTATAACTGAAGGTTTGTACTTTTGGATCACCTTCACACATTTCACCCCTGCCCCACTTCTATCTACTCTGCCCCTGGGACCACCCATCTGTTTTCTGCTTATGAATTTTTTGAAGATAGAGATGGAATCTTTTGCTTCTTTGTGTTACCGCTTGTGTGTCCTATAGTGCTTTGCACATAGAAAGAGCACAATCAATAGTTCCTGGTTTTATTTGGAAATTATACCCATAAGTCCAAAGACTGTACCTCTGTTTAGTCTTAAAATGGCAACACTAACTTTTAAGTGAAGAATGCTTTCTTTGATTCCAGACCCTAGAATGTGGAAATTAATTTGCTGAGCTTCATTCCCTGCCAATTAGGGAATTGAGCTAGGACCTGCCAATTGGGTTTCATGTTCCCATGGTTCTTATCAAGAAATGCTGAATAGTTTTCAGACTGAACCCAGAAACAGAACCAGAGTGCGCGTATTTGACCATTGATTTTCACTTGATGTAAAGAGTTTTGGTCTCTTGAAACAACACACAACTGCTTGCCACTTACTTGAGTCAGACTGTCTGTGACCTTTTCCTTTGTGGAAACACCATGACGTGGGTTTACAATCAGAATTGGGCATATAGTGGATGTACTTCAGGAACCCTAAAAAGGGCACATTATTTCCCTACTCATCGCAGTCAATGAGTACCTATCTTTGACATGTTGCAAGTTTATTTGTGGAGTCCAAATTATGAGAGTTAATACTGTTTTGTCAAAGCCTTGTATGATATCCCTCTGATTAGGACTGTGCATGGTGATTTATTTTCAGCAACGGAACATGGCATGATGTGCCGTCATTATTCAACATCTCATTTGAGCCCTGGCAGATCACTTGGAGCTATTCTGCATAGGCAAGTACTTAGCATATTTAATGTGCTTCACCAACAGTTGATATTCTGATCAAAGATTTTGAACACAAAAACATTTCTAACTTTCTCTTTCCCTTTTCTTTCGGTGTTTGTTTAATCTCCTGCTGTCAGTTTTATTCAGTGACAGAAAGAATATTTATTTTCCTTTAGAGTTAGAAGTGTTACTTAAGTGTGTCCTTAAAAATGGATACAATAAAAAGGAGGCATTTTATCTCCTTGATGTTGTTTCCCTTTTGTTTCCGGCTGGCTTCCATGCACTGTTGGCAGGTGGCATGATGTGCTCTGAACTCCAAGGAATGCAGGGCTCACCGTGTGATTCTGCTATGTGCACACATGTGACCTTGGGCCAGTCACTCAGCCTCTGTGGGTTTCCCATTTGGTGAAGTCAGGACAATGATACAATAATATTATTTTAATATTATCCAATAGATGGTTATATATCTAACATTACCCACCAGAGAGAGAGCATCATTAAAATTTTTTCTTGAAGTTTATTTATTTATTTTGAGAGACAGAGAGAGGAGAGAGAGAGAAGCTCAAGTGAGCTCCAAGATGATGGCTTGATCTCACAAAGAGTGAGATCATGACAGGGGTTGAAACCAAGAGTCAGACACAACCGACTGAGCCACCCAGGCGCCCTGAGATTGGGCATCATTTTGAAATCTGTAAAAAGCAATGCAAACACAAAGGTATTTGTTACTGTTTGCTTTCCTTTCCATGTTCTGTGCTTTTTGGATATTTTGGGGACTGAGTTCTAGCTTCCTTCCTTCGGTCTTTGGGAAATCCCTGTGCTGGCCTCTTGAGACCACCTTGATGCATCCGGGTCTTTGATCTACTGCAAATTCCTGCCTCTAAGCCTTTCTCTTGGGAGGTCTAAATTAACATTTGCTGTCTTCTTCTTTCTCCAGCATCTCCTCCTCTTGTCCATTCCTTCCCTGTTACTTAGTCCCCACTGAAGACTATTGTCTGTTTCTTCTGTATCCCAAAGCTCTCTTCTCTTGTCTGCTTGGTTTTCCTTCTCTCAGCCTCTGTTTGGCCAATTCCAAAAATAGCTAAAATTCTACAAGTAACTCATTCTCCTCCATGAATACGTTTCATGCATTTTATTCTGCAGATTTAGTGGCCCCAGTGGCCAAATTTGTGTGCTCACACAGCTTGACTTGTCCCCCCTGGACTTCTATCTACTGCCCAGGCTTATCTCCAGAGCTCCTGGCCGCACTACCCACCCAACTTCCTGCACATCTCTGGGGACCACTCTCTGGCATCTCCCAAGCTGAGCTGTGCTTCTTTTTTCTAAACCCTGCTCCCAAAGACCAAAACCTGAGGGGACCTAACTCCTTCCCCATCTCTTAGAGTTTTTCATCAACCACTCTTGGAGGAGTGTTTGTTCTTAGGTCTGTTGGTGGCCCTCCAGATACCTTGCTGGGATTCTGTTCAGATCCTCCCCATCTGATCCAGCATGCACCTGTATGTTGTATGTGCACTAGATGGCAAGCATCTTGAGATGGAATATGTTACAAATCTACATTCTTGCCTGTAGTGCCCAGCATGTGGTAACAGCTCATACATGTTTTCAGAGCGAGAGGTTGGATATCCCGAGACAGTGCCTTCCTCATTATTGAAATATACTTTTAGGAGAGGGTCTGGAGAGTTTGGCCCTGTGGTACTCACCTCAGAAGAACCAGTCAGGGAGTGAGCTCCTTGATCACATGGGTGTTGTGGCTCTTGAGGGACCCCTTTGACTAACTTTGTCTCTTATGAAATTTGGTTTGAGTGTTCCTTGTGAGGAGACTACCTAGTTGTTACCTAGCAGGGAGTGTACTTGCAGAAGTCTTGTAGACCACAGAATGGTGTTTAATTCACCTAATTAGCTAAACATAAACACACACACACACACACACACACACACACACACACACATGCTTTGGAGAAAAGAAAAGTTTAAGTTCTGGAACAGGTGGAGGGGTCATCATCATTAATGTTAACTGAGTGTTCTCCACACTTCTGCTGGGCTTCATAGAGTGGTTACCGAGGGTTGGGTTTGTCCTGTGGGTGGCACACCTTGGAGATGTGGAAGCCCTCTGGTGGCCAGGACAGCTGGTTGCTTCCTGCCTTTCAGCCACTAGATGCTACTTTCCTTACCTGTTGAGGACACCTGTGGACTTGCTCTTACAGCTATCTCTGCAGGGTAAGTGTGCTTGTGTGTGTGAGTGTGTGTGTGTATAGCAAGCTGAACAGTATGCTTATGTGTTGCATAGTCCTTTGTGATCTGCAGGGCATTCATAGAGTGTTACACATTGGTCCTATGGGCTGGGAGAATAACCACCTCTTTATACAAAAAAAGGAATGTAGATTGAGTGAGATTATGACTGGCTTAAGGTCACATAGCTTCTAAGTGGGCAAGCTGGGACTTGAAGTCATGTCTTCTGGTTCTAAATCTATTATTTCATTTTGTTTTTTGAGGGAGAGAGAGAGAGAGAGAGAGAGAGAGCATGAGAGCGAGCACACTGGGAAAAAGAGCAGAGGGAGAAAGGGACAGAATGTTAAGCAGACTCCATGCTCAGCATGGAGTGTGACTCAGAGCTTGATCCCACGACCCTGAGATCATAGCCTGTACTGAAATCAAGAGTCAGATGCTCAACCGACTGAGCCACCTAGGTGCCCCGGCTCTAAATCTAGTACTGCCTGTCATGAAAGATGTGCCAGTTACACCCAATGAGTTTCTCAAGAATCACCATATCACATAACCAATGAGTGTCTAGGCTTTAAATGCTTTCCTCTAGGAGAAAAATGATCATGTTCCAAAGTGGTTACACTGGGTGTTGAGTGGTTAGCTCTCCATTGAGCTACCCAAACGTGCCTCAGTGTTGGACTAGAGGGCTCTGTGAAAATAAAATGAGAACAATGAGCATATCAGGGGCAGTGTGGGACAGTTCATTCTACCACTGCTAGTGGTGCCATGGTGATGTTCCCAGGGAGTCGGGGGTGGAAGCCTGACACCTCATCCCTTCACCCCCTACCCCGTGCGTTCTCCTCTTACTACCGTCTTCTTTCAGCACTAACTCTTGTCATCTGACAACCAGTGAGTGAGTCGTCAGGGGCATTACCAAGCGAGCTTGCAGACAGGGGACTGTGCTGTATCCAGTAGAGTTACAGAGGGAGTAGAAGGTACGCTCTCTGGGCTGAGGAAGGTTTATGGTCCAGACTTTCCTAATGTAAAGGGCAGCTTTTAGACTCAGGAGTGGATTTTGACATCAAATAGCACCAAGACTGCCTTTTTCCCTGGGATAATGTGGTTAGCTTCTGTCAGTAAATAGCATGAATGTTCAAACAATACACTGGGAGCTGCTGAGCTGACCTACTGCATATAAAGAATCAACTAAATAGAATTCACCAACATCAGCCATGTACGTAACACAGTGACATTGATAGGTCTGATTTAGATGTACTCTCGACTCTATTTCCAACACGATTCTAGTGCAATTATGACATGATCTTTCTGTGTCCTTTTCCAGGCAATTAATGAATCCCTGAGAACTTCCCTAAAATATGTGATTGCCATCTGTCTGCTTTCGGGATAATCACATTGTAGCCACTATTGTGCATTCTGATTTATCTTCGATGTTATGTTATAAGTAGGGCTGCCTTATTCTAATGCTTGGGTGGGTAACTTCCCCACATTGCTGTCTTTGATAGGAGACCATAGAAAGTTTCATTTATTTATGGGCATTTGCATAGCTGATATGAAGAAGATAGGCTGCAGTGAAAGATCAAATCCGATGGAGGTAGCAATTCTGAAAGAACATAAGAGGAACATTCTTCCAAGGCTATCTGTAATCACCATTGCACCTGAAAAACCAGACTACATTTTCTGAACAGCATTAAATTCTGACAGCTGTAAAAGTCACACACTTTCATTCTTGCTTCATATCAAGATTTAGTGGACAGGTTTACTTCAAGCATCATGTTGAGCTGATAAAGTGAGAGACGGGGGAAAAAGGAAACCATTCTCACTACTTTTACAGCTCTAAAGTTAATGGCTTAAAAAATGTGTGCACTTACTTTTTTTTTTTTTTTTTTTTGCCTGGTTCATGGGAAAAACAGTGCCTCAAGTTATACTAATGTTGTCATGGTGATTTTATGAAGGCTCTTTTCATCTTGTGGCTGTTGATCTACCCACAGGCACTGCTAAGGCATCCTGAGTCCATTGTTCTAGGAGCTACAGCCCTTGGGGGATATGCACTCGAGGTATTTGTACACTGGAAAGATTTTCAGTCACCACACATTGGGCTTTCCCACCAGGGAATTCAATTCCAGAGTGGATAAACTCAGGGCTTTAGCAAAAAGGGAACAGGAATGGAATAGAATATAAGGGGTAGGCAGATGTGGCTAGAGAAGAAAGAGAGAAGGATTGAATCCAAACAGAAATTCTGGAGAAGCTTAAGTAGAACCTAAAAAGTCTATCAAAGGTGTTATTTCCTTAAAGAATCTCATTTTACAGTAAGAGATTTTGAGTAAAGGACATATGGCAACACACTTCCCTGGCCAGAACACTGGTTCCCCATGACCCTGTGGCCTCCTTTGGTGTCATCATCTATTAGAAAAGGCATGTGGCTACTGTATGACCATGAAAGCCAAGTGCAGCACCCCTGTCTGGTGGGACACTGAAACAGTGAAGTTGATTCCTGTGTGTTGCATATGGAAGTACATAGGAGGCTCCAGGGTCTTCTAGTGTGGGGGCTGTGCGAGGAGCTGAGGACATACACTTACTTTCCAAAATGTTCCTTACGGAAATTCTTCTACCATCACTGTCATCATGAGAAGCCAAGGACATTTTATTTTCTTCTTCCAGCAGCTGTGACTTTTCACTTAATATTGGCTTAGAACTGACATTAGTAATATTTTGGAATTATAGGAAATTTTAATGGTTGTTAAGTACATATTCTAACAGAAAATGATGAACTACTTATTCCAAAATAAAGTAAGGACAATATTTATTTTCTACAGCACAATCAAAAGGAGTACAAATCCAATATGATAGTCTGACACGCCTTGTCCCCTCGTCCCTGGTACCCGTTCATCGTAGAGTTCACAGCTACTGTTCACCTGGACAGCAGCTCATGGAACTTGAATGGCTTCTGAATCTCATGGTCTTGCAAGCTGAATCCAAATGGTTAAATACAAATGGCCCTCGGCCACAGGACCCGGGTGATGGGGTGGGGCAGGGGACATTCATTTCATAGATTGCTATAAGTAAGTTGCTTACAAAAAGGTTGGAAAAGAGTTGTGGTCCTGTTAGTGCTTTCAACGAAAGACCTGCGGTGGTTGGGGGAATGAAGTGAAGCAGAATTTAATGTTCCCATTAAGGTGTTTGAAATTTTTATTCATGCAAGAAAAATGCCTTTGCTGAAAGATAGTTTGAGGCAATAAACAACAATATGGAAAAAACTTTGAATTTAGAACATGTTTTAAAGAGACGACTTTCCACAGGCAAGTTTGCCAGCATCTTGAAAGAACCCCCAAGAGTTCAATTTAAAATTTACAAAAGTGTACTGGGTTTCAAGTTCCTGAATTCAGCCAGTGGGGAAAGCGGATCTTGAGGGAGGAGATGTAAGTGTGGAATAATAGCCATCCTGTAGTGTGACAGAAATCTCTCAAGTGACATGGGCACTCAGTCTGGTCTAAAGACCCTAGGTGCAATGCAGACATCTGGGAGAGTCTGAGGGGCAGCTTGTCATGGGAAGTATGGGTGGGAAGAGTCAATAAAGAACCTAGGGGAAAGTAGAAGCCATACAGACATGCAGGTGTGGCAGGACCTGGGACTCTAAGACACAGCCCCTGGATTGTGGGGTTTAGTGACTGCAGAGAAGCCCAAGAGTAGGACTAGAATGATGAAGTCAAGGCATGAGAGAAAGAAACAAAAGGAAAAAATATTTTGTATTTATATAAAAGTGAAGGCTCTCAACTAAAGGACAAGCCTTTCCAATATCCTAGTGTGCATGAGGAGCTGTCCAGCAAGACCATATGCATTAGGGACCCTCAACAATTCAATGGTATAAATGTAAAACATTTTTGGCAATTCAAGTTTACAAGAGTAAGACATTTGTGCTATGCTTTAGCTTACTTCTAAAGAACTAATTGGAAAAAGAGCCCTGCTAGGAGAACCCAATGGTGATTCCACCTAGTTAAAGGAAATGACAACAACAACTAACAAACCTAAATACTATTCATTACCTTCTAATGCAAGCAGTGACCCTAGGAGATACTGTGCCCTGACTGCAGAAAGTAAAGAAACAACTGTCTTCAAAAGTGATTGAAAAGTTGGAAGTTTTGGAACCAAAATGTCAATTAAAATCATGACAAGGGAAGATGTGGTTAGCAACTGTCAATAGCATTTTATTTGGGGACAAGATTGCAAGTAATATAGGCAATAGTGAGAAAAAAAAGCTCAAGAAGTCACCTGAATGTGATTGATAACCAAGAAATATTTCAGTGATGGAGAGTAAATGGAATAGTCTGCAATAAAAAGGAAATCAGATATAATCTTGATGATTAGGAAGACTATCTTTGAGTAAATTATCCCAAATCATGGTTTACAGAGCCCAAGTAGATAATTCTCTATTTCTGATGAGTTTATGAGAAATTGCATGGCTGTTTGGGGATATCTTTGGTAGTAGGTTGCAATAGTACTAGGAAATAGTGAACAGCTCAGAGACACAGGGACATTAATAATGACATTTTTAAAGGAAGAGAAGTAAAATATGAAAAACCAATACCTCCAGTATTGTTGAAATTCACTTCTGAGAGGTTGCTCACAAACTCTTAATTACTGATTCAAAAGCCCCTTCTCAGTCCACATTCTGCCCTGCTTCTGAGAGGTGTTAGGAATTATTGCATATCAAGTGCAGGCATCCAACAATGTTCTACCACTGACATCTCCTCTCTCTCTTGGGTGATTGATGCACTCTGAAAACCTTTTCTTTCAACTTTATGTCTCCATAACTCTCCAGATAGCTGCACCTGGAGTTCTGACCTACGTACTAAGATTTGACCACCTCTTCAGTCATTCATTAACATGTACTTTTTGACGGCCTAAGACTCAAGAGAAAGTGCTCAGCACAGAGACACTGTATTTTGAGTATAGCAAGGAGTTGGTTAATCAAGGTGGTACAGGAGGGACAGATGTCTGAAAACCTGGAGGCCCCAGGCTGGCACACTGCATGTGATGAGGTGTGCTTGGAGCATGGGGTGGGTGTAGGAGGGTGTGAAGGTAGAGGTAGGCAGGCATGAACTCAGAAAGGGTCCTGCTTGCCATTGTAAGGAACTGAGATTTGGTCATGAAGGTTACCAGAAGTTGTTGAGGGATTTTAATGACAGCTATGATGTGTTCAGGTTTGCCTTTTAGAAGCATCATTTTGGTGGCAGAGAGGAGAATGGCTTGAAAGGGTCATATTGGAAGCCAGGGGACCAGTTAGACCACCATGGCAGGTCCCCGGTGAGAAGTGTGGGAAGCCTAAGACAGGATGCTAGCAGTGTGGGTTGAAGGGGGTATTCAGGAAAGTGAACTGGAAGCGACCTATAGTCAGTCAGATGTGGGAGGTGGAGGGTCTAGAGTGACCATCACGACTCTGACCGGGAAATTTGAGAAGATGGTTGACACTTCTCATCAAAATAAATAAATAAATAAATAAATAAATAAATAAATAAATAAATGTAAAAGAGGTGGACATTGAGGAAAAGATGAGAACTTCAGACCACCCTCCATCTCTCCCATTCTCTCTCTGGTGTGACATCTCAGAAGGAATTTTATAACAAATAGTATAAATGTGGTATATGAAAGATCACCAATGGAACATAATTCTTATCTCTGAACCAAAAGACTAATTCTATAAATATAAGTTTCCACTGTCTTCTCTCTGATGTATGCACAGGTGTGTGAATACAGATGCGTACACGTGCACGCATGCTCTTGGTTAGGAAGAAGAATCGAATTCAGTTATAGTTTCAATGACATGCCCTTGAGAAAAGTCATTATTTTTCATGGATCTTCCATACACCATCTGGGATGCCCACACACTTCCCCGAGTGTGGAGATGCTCTATGTGGCATTGGCACTTTTTTAGGGTGAATAATTTTGTAGGTCTGATGTTTACATCAGTGGTTTTGCTGTCCTAGGCTCAAAGAACTTTGGGTACAGAACGTCTTATCAAGTTTCTGTTCTTAAAAGGCTTGACATCAGTCCTTCCTGAAAGGGGAGGCTTCAAAATGGGGAGTTCAGTTGAAATTATTTTAGCTGGCTAAGTTTTTTTTTTTTTTGGTAAACTTCCATTAACACATTTTGGATTCCCACAAAACAATACACTTACATCTTCACAGTTCCATATTTTAACAAAGTTTCTACTGACTTACTATCCTCTTGATTGAGTTATTTTTATTGTCAGTCACTTCTTAAACACTTGTCACACTCCTGATGACTAGCCCTGGGTGTGCCCATTTGTAGGCACCTCTTACTTCCATTATGTGCTGTGGCTTCCAGAACTGGGTAGTGCACAGGGTGTGGCTGGCCAACTGAGGCCAGACGGGGCCCCTTACATCCTGTCTATGGAGCTCTGATGTAAGTTTGTGTGCACTGTTGACTCATCCTGAGCCCAAAGATGACTAGAACTGCAGAGTCTTTTCATAGAAGTGGCTTTTTATTCATATCTTCTATGGCATCCAGATGAATTTTGATTCCAGGAATTAGACTTTACACTTGTCTGTAGACTTGGTGTATGGTTCCAGCCTGCGGCTTATAAAGAGTGCATGATGTAAAATATAAGGCACAATAATAAATATAACTAAACCTATAACTTACTATATTAAATTATACCCCATATTTAGCATATTATGTACTAAACATTTTGCATTAAATTAAATATATTAAACATTTATATTTATAATAAATATAAAATAATGAAAATAGAAAGAGTCAAGACTAAAGTAAGACACATTCCAATACACGTGAGTGTGTGTGTGTGTGTGTGTGATATGCATTTGTGTGCATGTGCATATATTTGACAGCAGGCAGGATTTGGTGAGAAGCGGGGCTGGGACATTTTGCTCTGGGTAAGGAGGGTGGAAAGGCTACTGAGCTACTGACCTGAGGCAGGAACCTTGCTGGGCCATGTGGTCCTGCTTAGAGCTCAACACTGTGGCCCTGGGTAACTGTGAGCACAGGCCCCCTGGTGAGGGAGGTGGCAAGTGGAAGGGGCAGGGAGGAAGGAGCAACTTGGAAAGGGTGAGTGAGCCCAAAGCAAAGACAAAGGTTTTGCAGGAGAAAGTGCAGCGTCTGGTTCAGACTCAACCACAGGTTCATCCTGGGACATCCCACAAGTCACCTACCCCCTGACTCCCATGTCCCTCCCTGGTAGAATTGGGACACTAGAGCATGGCTGCAAGAGTGAGAGATGCACTGTTCAGATTGCCAACCACTTAGCAGGCACTCCTTGCAATGGCGGCTGAGAGTCAGGAGCCAGTGCTCTGGATCTCTGGAGTTCATGAGTGGTGGATGTGAGTCCCACTTACCAGCTACATGACTTTGGGAAACAATTGGCCTCTCTACACTGTGTTTGCTTATCTGTGGAATGGAGGGACTGGAGTGTTTCCATTGCTGTGTTCTGAGGAGGCTAAATCAATGAGACAGTGACTGCAGAGTGCCTTGCCAAATGCCATGTGCAACGTCAATGTAGGAAAAGATGTTAGCTATTGCTAACAATTGATAGTGATCGTAGATTTTCCCGTGTCCAATAGTATTGCTTCTGACCTTTCCCAGGGCCACAGGATGTTTTTAAGTCTTCAACTCTTTGTTTTACATTTTTTTTTGGTCCGCTTGAACACAGACATGCCTGTGTAGATGTTTAACTCGCAACTACAGAGCAAATCATTCCTTCCACTGGCGACATCCTTAAAACTCTTTTTCCAGAGGATCCTGCAAATAAATCCAAGTATATCATGAGTCAGAAAATTGAATTCTGTCAGTAACCTCTGCCACCTTCAGTTGTATTCTGAAGAGGAAGAGGCTTTGGGAGACAGCCCCAGAGTTCTCCCAGAGACACTCACTCCCTGGACCCTGGCATTAGACCCATCTGTACAGAGGCCCCTTGTTTCTCCCATAGAGACGAACTGCTGTCAAGAGCCATAATTCCAGCAAGCACGAAATAGTGGCCAGTGCCCACTGCAAACCTGAGGGACCCCTCGGTGCTCACTCTGGTTGTGTGGCTCTGCACCAGGGCCACTTTGAGGAGGTATTTTCCCACTGCATACAATCCCACTGCTGTGGTTTCAGAGGCTTCTGACTGTTGTGCTTTCAGCTTCTGTAATTTCCTCTTGTTGCAATAGTTTAATTCTGATGCTCAGCCATGGGTGTTTGGGAACAGGCTTCACATTTTGTGTGTCTGTATCTCTGCCAGGCCACCAAAGGGCTCTCGGGTTATGCAGTGTCAGAAGCCTGATTGTATGGGAGGTCGCAGCCTGGGGGCTGGACCGGTTGTTGAATCACAGTGGGAGAGGGAATTGGTTCAGGGCCTGTGACATCACCTGCCACTCATTATCCAGTAGTTGTGCATTGTCTGTCACACACTGGGGACAAAGTCTGTGAGGAAACAATAATAAATAAGACCGTATTCCTTCCCTCAAGTCGCTTACATTCTGATGAGACGGAGCGACAGATAAACCAAAAGCGATGGTGGAGTTCAGTTCAGGTTGCTGTGGGTCCTTTGCCAGCACAATGGGGCCTGAATCCTCAGAGGAGGTTTGCGGCTGGGGTTAGTTGGATATGAGAGCCTCTGGGGAAAGGAGAGGGGGGATGGAGCCCTGGCAGAGCAGCGTGTGTTTGCCAGCCTGGGGGTGAAGAGAACATGGTGCATCGGGCTGAATTGTAGCGTTCAGGATGTGTCTGAGCACAGATTTCACATGGCTGGGGGTGGTGTGGTACAGTCCTGGAGAGAGAGGAAGCATCTTATCTTGGCTTTTGAAAGTGAGAGGAGAGTGTTATTCTGTAGGGTGATATGGATATGTTGAACGTTTTAATCAGGGATAAAACGATCAGACGTTTGCAAGGCCCCCCTCCAGAATTCACTCAAGAGACCAAATTACAGATCTGAAGATTGCTTGATGAGTAGAAAATTAGAGCAAAGGAGAAGATGATGTGAAGAAATGTTACCAACCAAGGAGGCTGGCAGGAGGGTTTGTGTCTCTGTGGTCAGTTGTGGAATGTTCTGTCCAAAGAACTGATGCAGTCATGCAAAACCCTTCCAGCTGTTGAGAGCAGCCTCCTTTCTGGATAATTCCTGGCTTCTGGCCTGTGCCATTATTGCATCACTGCCCTCTGTGCCCAAGATTAGTGCTTATTTCACACCCATCTCTTGTTAGATTGGCATTTTCCCAATGAGCTCGCAGGCTCCAGTTATTAGCAGTACACCCAGATTTTGTTTTCTCAGGTGGGTTATCATGAGAACGATGGTAAGCTGCTGTTGTCTCACTTTGGGGACAGGCCCTGTTTGAGGCTAGCAGCTCTCGGTGCAGCATAGATTAGCCCCTGTAGATCAGCAGTACAAATCAAAACATAGTAAACACACGCATGCATGCATGCATGAATGAATGAATGAATGAGTGAAGTCTGATTGGATGAGAAGCAGCATGGTAGGAGTAAAACACTGGAAATATCAAGTAGAGGCATTTAAGTTTGACTTCTCCTCTTCCATTTACAGTTTGGCTCTGGGTGGATGATGAAATTTATTGGAGTTTTAGTTTTCTGGCATAGAATATAGTTAATGCGGCAGCCCTCATACAGTTATTGAAAGACTGAATGAGTTAATGTCTTGGAAAATGCTTTGTAAAATGTTACTTTATAATATAAAAACAGAGCCTGTATTAAAGTGCTCACATTAAAAAAATTACCAACGTTTTTTTAATTTTAATCTTTAAAATAATCCTTTTTTATTCATAAGAAAACTGAGACTCCGGAAGGTGAGCTGCCTTGCTCATAATCCAGGAGCTGTGAAAGGTCTTCTAGATCTGTGCGTTCACTGCTATACCCTTCAGCATCTTAATGCAAACCAAAGGCTCATTTAAGTGGCTTCCATCACTAAATCAAGAACTCTGTGTACTTTCCTCCCTTGGAATTGGAAGTGCAGACACTTAATTATAACTTTTGATTGCTTGAAATTATAGGGCTGTGGAGTTACTGGCACATGTTTCTGAGGAAAATCATATTCCCAACCCTGAAATAATCATCTCTGTTTTTTCATATTCAAGATGGACACAGGGAATTTGGCACCATTAGTCATAAACTTGCAGTGTTTCCTGGGATGACTTGCAAGCTTTGAAACTAACTCTTATAGGCAGTGGATTATATGTACATATTTCATATTTATCTTCCATGATGGAAAACTCCAGGAAGGTACACCTCTGACGCCCTGTTCGTTGCAGTCTTCCTCCATCCAGCACACAAAACCAATCCTCGATGAATGAATGAGTGAATGAATGAATGAGATACTAGAACTCCTCTATTGAGAATGCGTTTACCCTTTAATTTTATGATAGGCACTCTGCACGCTATTAATTTGCTAGAGTTACCGTAACAAAATTCCACAAGCTGATGGCTCACACAACTGAAATTTATTGTCTTAGTTCTGGAGGCGATAAGTTCAAGATTAATGTGTCAGTAGGGTTGATTCCTTCTGAAGCTGTGAAGAAGATTACGTTCCATGCCTCCTTCCTAGCTTCTGGTGGTTTACTGGCATTCCTTTCTGTTAGAAGCATCGCTCTTATCTCTGCCTTCATCTTCATAGGATATTTCTTCCTCTATGTATGTCTATGTCCAGATTCCCTTTCTTTTTCCTTTCCTTTCCTTTCCTTTTCTCTTCTCTTTCCTTTTCTCTTCTCTTCTCTTCTCTTCTCTTCTCTTCTCTTCTCTTCTCTTCTCTTCTCTTCTCTTTTCTTTTCTTTTCTTTTCTTTTCTTTCTTTTCTCCTACTTACGAGGACGTCAGTTGTATTGGAATAGAAACTACCCTGATGATTTCCTTTTAACTTGATTACCTCTGCAGATCCTGCAGCCAAATAGGGTCACACTATGAGGTACCAGAGGTTAAGACCCAATATATCTTTTTCTGCTGGGGAAGCAATTCAACCTATAACAAGCATCATGTTTTCTTGTTATTTTTATTTGGCTTCTATAGTTTTGTGAATCCTGGAAATGGATATTAAACATGTTATTGGTAAATCCCCCCAAGAAATTGACAAGATAGGAAATGACTAAAGAAGATTGATAAAAGGATCAATAACATAATCCTCATCTCAGTTCGTAGGATAAGCAAAACAGATCTAACTTGGGATAGGAGGTGGGGTCTTACCGTAGTCTGGGACAGCTTTGATGTGGCCTGTTCCTTGGGCTTCATTTATTCAAATCAGCCTGGGATACTGAGCCCCGTCCAGATGACCACCTGAGATTCACCCCAATTAGTTACCAGGAGGCATGTCTAGAAGATCCATCCCTCTTTTTTCTCCTCCCCCTTTCAGTAGAGATGGTTCTAGAAAGAATGCAGAGCCTCATGCTGTTTTTATTTTGAAATAGAAAGTGAAATCTTCTGCTATACCTGCTAGGTTTTGCTCTCTCATTAGAACGAAACAGATCACTGCCTTATGGAACAAGTATTCTTCTCTTATAAATGGCAGACATAAGCTCACTGGTATCCGATCAATACCAATTTCATATTTAGGCCTGAGGATTATTCTCTGACAAGACAGGATGGGGCAGGGCATTCTGTCTGCTGCTAGAATTGTTAGCACATGTCTTACACAGGAGGCCAGAAGGCCAAATGCTTCCCTAGACAGAATCTTTAGGGTGCCAGGCTAATGTCTCTGTCAAAAGAGAAAATACTAAGGTTGCACCCATGAAAAGGGATTCTTTCTGCACAGGTTTTTATCAGCCATTGACTTTCAGTCTGAAGCTCTAACCCATGAAAAAGGAGAAGCTAAAATAACTAGAGACAGCAAGCCAATGAGAGAGAGGTGAGTGGACTATGAATGTGTCTTGTCCAATGAACATTGGTGGGGCTGTCCCCAAGACTGCTCTGAGGAAGAGGCTCTGGGTGCAGTTCAAAATGAACTTGGGACTGAAGAAAAAGAATGTGAAGGAGTTAAGCGGCACTCTTTTTTACCAAATCAGATTTCCACCTGGCATTTCTGTGAAGTTCTTCTCTATAAATGACTGGAGTTTTACAACAGAACTTTTAGATAATAGGTAACTACACTCAAAATGAAATGAATAATTTTTTTAGGCATGTAGATAGAAAATTGCTTTTTCTTTCAGTCTGGCATTGGCGACCTCTCCTCCTGGCTAAGAAATAGTTACCAGGCAGGACTGGGAATTTTGAGGGAGGCCAGTTGGGAAGGTCATTCGGGGCTTGGGGTGTGTTGAGAAATGGCAGGCTCCTGGGGGATTGTTGACTGATGAAGGGGGGCCTGGGAAGCCTGCATTCAGCTCTTCGGGGAGGCTTCTGCTCCACTGAGAGATCTATTATAAGGAATGGCTCATGTGATTATGGAGGCTGAGAAGTTCCACAGTGTGCCATCTGCAAGCCAGAGACCGAGGAATGCTGGTAGTATATGTCCTAGACCAAGGACAGGAGAAGATCAATGTCCAGTTCAAGAAGTCAGGCAGAGAGAGCAAAGCCTTCCTTCCTCTGTTCTTGTTCTATTCAGGCTTTCTGCATATTGAAGGATACCCCCTTCACTGGGAAGGGCAACCTTCTTGACTAGGATGATGGATTCAAATTCAATCTCCTCTGGAAACACCTTCATAGACACATCTAGAAGTCATGTTTAGTCAAATATCTGGCACCCTATGATCCAGTCATGTTGACCCAAAATTGACATCACACCATAGAAGAAGTGTGCTCTACTGATGACAAGTCAACTTTGCTGGCCCGTTGTCCACAGCTGCTCCTCTCTCTGACCCCAACAGCAGTCTTAAATGATCAAGTTATCCAAAGACTCCAAAAGTACACCATACTTTGTTTGTCACATTTGCTGCCAGACAGAATTCCCAGTTTTCCTCAAATTTCCATTTATCATTTAGTTGATCTAAAAATAAACCATTATAGCAAGAATTAGTCATGAATACTAGGGTGTGAATGATTATCTTAATTTTCTTGATAATATTTGCTATGTATTATGGTCAGGAAGATGGACTCTGTGGTCAGCCTGCCCGGATTTGAATCCTGAGTTTTCCATTTACTACTTGTGTGACCTTCAGCAAGTTATTTGTCTTCTCTCTGTCTCAATTTCCTCATCTGTGGACTTCTCTGAGGATATTTACTTGGGAGATACTTTGGAGAAAGAGTCTTTGTTAATGACATCTTGCTTATTCCTGTGCCTTATGCCCAAAGCTGACTTTCTAGAAGAACATGGGTAGTCTATTAACCTAAGCACACTGAGGGTCTACCTTGTGCCAGAGTACATTTCTCCTTCATATCTTGCATCTATCATTTGACATCCCTACTCTCTAAATGGGAAAATCTCAGCTCACAGAGGTCTAGTTCCTCGCCGAGTGTTAAAGCTGGTTTAAAGCAGTCCTGAGGTCCACATCCTGGTGCTAGAATTCCAGATTCAATGTGCTACCCATTGTGCCACCACCAGCCATCCACATGTAAGAGGTGGCCTAGTGCTCAGACCCTGACAAGTGGCGTGATGGCTCAGGACACAGGGAGGAAACTGCATGCTGACAGGTGCCATGCTGGTTCCATGTTTCGGGGTCGCTAGCTCTTCAGTCTTTATGAACTTCAGTTTCCTCAGATATGTTACACATGCTGTTGATCTCCTCTAAAAGCATACATTTTAAGAAAGCAGTACCAGCAGAAAGTTTGTACTAAGACTTTGTACTGGAATCAGTGACTTACCATAGAAGTACATGGATTGTGATAGATTTTTCCCTTTCTTCTTCAGCATCTTTTGGCATCTTCCCCTACTCCCACCGTGCACTGACATTGTGATGAGCTTTGAGCCATTTCGGATGAGGCCTTTGTATATGAAATTAAATGTCAACCTACTTGAGTTGCCTCCAAATTTCCCTGGGAGACCTTCTGCTGGCATTTAATTTCTGATTAATACTATCCTCTCTAAAACTTTTAAAGTCCAATATGCTTTTCTTAAAAGTGCTTTTATTTTTCTTTTTAAATGATACCTTGGAAGTTCATGCTTGAGAAGGTACCCTACAACCTCGATCCCCGCACTCTTGAAGAGTGGCAGGGGCTGCGGGCTAGCGTGCTGTGTGCATTCTTGCACTTGGTCTGGCGCACCGATGTCAGCCAGTGGAATGTCTAGTAGTGCTCGTGACCCTCTTTTGTGTACTGTTAGGGAGTCAGTGTCATTTGCTTGCTTGAAGCTCTGGAAAGCCGAAAACATTTTCTAGGGTTGAGGTGTGTGACTTCTAATCAACATGTGGGAGAAAAGTCTTGTGTTCTAAAACTCAGTTTCTGCCTGACCATCTGTTCAGAGTGGAGGATGCCTGTGATCTGAAGACTCAGCCTTTCAAAACTTACTTTCAGAGGGAAGATCTAAGGAGAATTAGTGGTAAAAAAAAAAAGGCACGAAAGGGATCATATTAATCAGTTTGCAGTACTCAATCTTCAAAAAAATTTCCTTTGAAAACAACTAATTTGCACAGCCTCTTGGCCTGTAATGATTCTCTATGAATTATCAGCATGGATTTCACATCAGAAGTTGTATGCTGCAAATATACGAACTTTAAACCTCTGTTCAGTTGGCTTTCATGCAAGAGACTAATTTTCCTCTCCCTTTACCTCCATCCTGCCTCTTTGAAGAAATTGTTGCAAGGAGGGATTTCCTGCATGACCTGTTTCAGGGTCACTTTATGAAGACAACTTTCCCCAAAGCTCTTCCCCAGCACTATTTCAGGAACACTTCTTTCCCAGCCAGCGTGTTGTCAAGGTCAACTGCCCGCCTCTGGTGCAGCTGCAACCAGTCTCCAGGACTCGCCCGAGGTGGGAGCAAGCCTTACGGGAGCACAGAGCACAGAGCCAGGGAGGGGACAGCAAGGTACTGCCTGACTTTGAGCCCATGTGGCAGGGGCATTGAAGGAGACAGCGCCCAAGATACAGTAACTACTATTCTGGATTATGCCCTTGGCCCACTGTCAGGACTGAATGTGGGGAAGGGGTTTTAGATACACAGACCATTTGTTCTCATTTAATTCCTATTTTAAAAATTTCAGTTGACCTAAAGGGACTCTTAAAAGTCTATTTGGTGAAATTTGCCTTGCCCTAAACTGTGGAGGAATCTTAGCAGGATCATCATTCTACAGTCTCAAGATGCTGACTCACTGAGATTATGACCAGATTTAAAACAGCAAAAACAAAAATCAAGGAGGACTAAGTCTTTTGGGACATATTTAATCTTTGCAAAGCAGAGAAAAATGCCTTCAAATCACGATGTTCAAAGGCATGGCCTGGTTGACACAGTTTGGATCAAGGGAAAACAGTGTGGATTGTATGAGTCTGGGCTATATTACGGTGAAGGCCTTTCCAAGCAGGGCCCCATGGACTCCACAAGGGTCTGCACTGGTTCTGGGGTTGCTGGGCTCTGGGAATGAAGAAGAGCACTTCTGATTTCACAACTGGATCTTTGCTTCCCCTCCTTGCCCATTCATATCCTATATTGTAAGTACATTCACAAAATACCTCATATTAAAATAATTCAAAGATAAGTGGACCTTCAGTGGCTGAGTGAGGACTGGTTATCAGAGGAAAAATACATACAAATGTTCACCTGCTGGATTTGCCCTGTTTAGTTCATCTATTCGACCTCAGGTAAGCTGCAATGCCATTTATTTTAGTTAGTAGGGGACAGATCCTAAATATATTGAAGATTATTTTTTACTGAGGATAAACTGCACTGTGTTATAGATCCCTACCTTTTCTTCTTGATAGTTGATAAAAACGAGGCCTAGAGTTGAGAAGTGATTATCATGAGGTTACTCAGTTTCCTCCACTGACCCTCTTCTTACTTCCCTACCAACTTCCTTGAGCTATACTTGCTGATGTTATCAAAAGTAGAAATCCTTACAAAACCATCCCTTCACTGTATTTCCTTGTTGCTCAAATTTTTACAGATTCAAAATGTTCTTTGAAAAGAGAACTTTCCTGAAGTAAGCAAGAATTCCAGTAATGCCCCAAGGCAGACTGTTTTTCCCCTCCTTTTTGGCTTCCGCTTACTACTGACTCATGTCTCTTGATAACTGAGTTCTTCTGTACCAAGAACTTTAATGATTTTCGTCACTGGTTCTTCAACTGTTCTTTGGCCTGATTTGTTCTGTTTTCTTGGGTGCTTGGCCATGAAGAAAACCTTGAGAAGGAGGAGGTAAGCTCCATCATTCACGCTCTTCTCAGCCAGAGCTGATGGTGGCCCACGGATGTTGTAGCTTAAGATGGATTTCTTGGATAGTACCTTATGTAGAATTTGTAGCAATTTAGAATTTCCAAGCAAACCATTGAAAATGATTTCCTCACTTTGTGACTTTCAAGAGCTGGTCTCAGCAGTAAGGTGACAGCCACCATTGACAACTCAGTAGCCTTTGGAAAGGAATGCTCTGGACAATGACAGGTGCTTCCATGGGTCTTCTGCACTTGACATTAAAGGAACGTCAAGTTCCTTTATATGATGTTTTTGTGTGTGCAGTTGGTACTCGGGCTTTCTCTCACCATAAACATAGAGAGCCCCCATATGTGTCCGTGTAAGTTGACATTCAGGATAGGTAGTGATGAGTGTGACAGAGGCACTGCATCCTCAGAGTGGACCCTTGTAGGCAGTGCTCCTGGAGAGGGGGCCTGGAGGTGTCCATCTGCTCCCTCACCCAGGAATTGTCTCTTTAGTCTGGGGATCATGGGAAGGTCCCACGGGCTCTGAAGAGGGGCTGGAGTAGCCCGGGTGGGGGCAGTGGCTATTTACTAATGAAAAAGGAAACATTTTTTAAATTTTCTCTAAGTTTATTTATTTATTTTGAGAGAAAGAGCAAGAGAGAGAGAGAGAAAGAGAGAGAGAGAGAGAAAGCAGGGGAGGGGCAGAGAGAGAAGGAAAGAGAGAGAATCCTAAGCAGGTTCTGCACTGTCAGCGCAGATCCTGAGTCAGGGCTCAAATTCATGAACCATGAGATTATGACCTGAGCTGAAATCAAGAGTCGGAATGTTCCTGGAACACTGGTATTTGACAACCAATTCCATTATACTCAGTGGAGTATGGGACCAGCTTGCACCAACCGATTGTTACCTTCTTAGGAATTTTGTGAGCTGGTTTTTAAACATAGCAATTATCACACATTAAATAATGTAAACTTGTATTTAAAATAAGCACAACTGATAAATACCTCAAACTCGACCCCTTTCATTTATTTTAAGACATTTTATTATTGCCTGTGATTGTGAGGTTATTCACGCCTGTCACGTCTGGATGGTGGAAATGCTGAGTAATGGTTTACTTCTCCAGTGTCTCTTCCCAAATCTGTGCTAAGTGTTGAGTTTTCACCCTGACATTGGCTGGCTGGCTGTGAGCCAAGCTTTTCTCCCAGTCTGTTGACCGTCAAATTGATTCTCTCTGGCTGCGTATCTGCCCCTCTCCTCTGGATTTCTTCTGTGCTGAATCATCAGTCCTCACCAGGACTTACCAGTAACCTGGATGCCAAAGTTACTAAGAAGATAGAAGCTATGAATTAGATCTCACACAGACTATGAACCCCAATCACAAAATATAGGGGTTTTTTCTCTGGGGTCACCACCCCCACACAGCTGGTGACTCTGTCTTTCTAAAGCTCTCTCCTCCACTGACTCGTTGGCTACCAGCTTTCACTGATTCTTCTGACTCTGTGTCAACTCATTTTCCATGCATGATCCTTGTCCTAAAATGAGGTGTTCTTCAAGTTTCTGCTCTGGTCCCTCTTGCTGGGTTCCAGGTAGCTCTACTCAAGACTCATGCAAACTTTGCTGGTGAACCAAACTACTCAGCATCATGAGTACCGAATCTGTTACATCTCTCTTATCCAAAAATATAGGCTTTGCTTTTGATGTGTCTGTAGTTATTAATGGGAGGCCAATTTCCTCAGTTTCAAAAGCCTTAGTCATCTTCAACTTTTTATGACATCGTTCTTGTATTTTTGTCTTACTTCTTTTTCCAGATTATAGGCTTTCAGGTGAGGTCACTGTTGATTGTTCCTGTTATGCCTTCTATGTCATGCCCGCCTTAAAAAATAGCAAGTATATTTTGTTAATTTAAAGTGTACAATTCATTTAGAAAGTGATAATATTTTATTTAAATCTCCTATAATGTGGGGCAAATTAATACCCCTTTATTTCAAAGTGAACAAGGTGAAGCCTAAATCGTGATGTTCATGTGAACAGAAGCCACTAGCAGGTGACTTGAGAGGGGACATTTTATGTATTTGCCTTTGGCTAATGGAGATGGGGAAAGGTATTTGTGTGGCATCCATGTCAGAGAAGATAGAGAAGTTGTTTCTCTGGCCATTCTTTGTGTAGTCTGTTTCCTCACAAAGAGGGAATCTCAGCAGGAGATGAAGACAGGCTCTCTGCCTTCTCACTGCATCAGCCTGTAAATGTTTCAACCCGTGGTCCTTCCTAATGCTCCTGCTCACATCCCCGGTCTTGGGAGGCCAGGGGAGAGGGAGTGAGTCCCTGCCGCATGAGTCCTCCATGGCCTCATACGTCCCCAGGGCTGAGTGCTCCTGACGAGATGCAGAGAACCCATGTTCTGTTTTCAGAATAAATGGGATTTTCCTTTTATCATTTCCCTTTTCTTTCTAACCTATATTTTATGTATCCGTGTTTATCTGAATTCAATTTTAACATGCAGGGCTTTGAAGATGAGGTTATTTCTATATTCATGAACTTGTGGGATTATTCAAAGAAAGAAGCATATAAATGGTGGCTATTTGAGTGACTGACCATGAAGGTACATGGGAGGGTCAGAGGAAAGGAAGAGGAAAACCATGAGATTTGATTAATAAAAGTAGAAATGCAGGAAAATATGTACTTTATGAAAAGATGAAAACAAAATACCTCATCAAGGTATTTCAGTCAGGATTCTTATAGGAATTAGCCAGCCCACACTGTGGTAGGATTTGGATAAACAAACACATTTTCAAAAAATGTTCATGCATGTGTTTACTGTAACCACTCCAGACATTTTATCATATGCCAAGATATTTACAATTTGCCAATTAAGCATTGACCACGTATTTGACAGGCACTCTTATATTATCTATAATTCATTTAATAGATACCATTTCACTCAGTCCTTCTGAGGAGCTTGTGATTTGTGTTGTTATCCTGACTCACGGTTGGGATCCCGGAGACTGAGAATGGGTAGGGCCATCGAGACCTTAGCCATGAAGTCTTAAGCAGAGAGCTGGGGTCTGAGCTCACATCCCGCTGGTGGGGATGCACCCCAGCTCACTCCCTGCTGTAGAGGGGGGTCTTCTGCAAACACTTTGCTGTAATATGCTAAGTGGGTTCTAAGATAAATATGTGGAAATTTGCTGGGGAGAGCGCAAGCAAATATTTTCTATTTGCATTCTTAGAAACGTACAATCTGATTTAAAAAACATTTTTTTCATGCATTTCACAAAATAAATTGAAAGTTATGATTCCTATTTAAAACATCCCAAAGAAGGGTCAATGACCATTTTAAAAGAGATTTTTGGAGTCCAAGCTTTTGTTTGGAGAATATGACATGTGTTAAGCACTAGTGTATACATATATTCAACAAACTTATATTGAAAGTTGTGTTTGTGATCTTCAGGATCTCCCTCTTCAATCTTACCAAAATATGTAATTTTCACCAAATGTGTTTGATGTAGCACAACCCAATTGTCAATCTCTGATGTCCTTGAGGAAGCCGTAGCTGATTTCCGCTTTTATCTACTGTCTTCTGCCTGTCTCTCTCTGTCTCTGTCTCTGTCTCCATCTCCCTCTCTTGTCTGCTGGAGGGAAGAAGGAACTGTGCAGACCTTACATGGATGGAGAACCCCAAAGATGCCTGGGAGAGCCCAGAGCAGACCAGAGGGAGGCTGACTACCGGCATCCCTGGTTTCACCCTGTGTCTAATTTTATTTATTCAGTATCTCTAAGTTGATCAGCATAAGGCTTGGGTCTTTAACGACTCCAGGCGTTTCTCTGAGCATCACAATAATCACTGGCCATTCACATTTTTCATTCCCACTCAAGCTTCTGCAAGCAGTGATGTGTCACTACCTCTGTCCACTGAGAGTTTTCCACGGGGGAGCAGCTGACCCCGATGGGGATCTTGCCCACACCTCACATGCCCCCCAAACTGGGTGCACACCATCCATGGCCATTACTGCTTCCTGGGGGGACTTGGCAGAGCCTTGTTTAAGGACAAAGGACAAATACAAAGTAGAAAGAAGAGGCTTAAATCTCCCTATTGAGAGTAAGGGAAAAAACTTCTGTCCCCCTTATGTTTTGTTTTGGATCAGTTGCCTTAGAAAACATGTTATTGTAAATACTTTCTCCTCTCTGAAGTGACTATAAATCCTTTCACAGAGTAGATAGGTCTCTGGTGAGCTTTAGGACCCAGGACTGCCTTTCTCAAGGGCCAGGAAGCCACCTCTGAAATGCAATCATCTGGGAAGAAGTACCCCCACTTCTCAGTTCCTGTGGAGGGCTAGGAGTCAGACTCCTGTGGGAGCTTGCTCCCAGTTGCAAAGCTACCTCCTGTCCTAAAGGTACGAGAATTTTGTTTTTCCTCTGGATAGAGCCACGCAGCTCACATAGATGGGTGCCCCCACGACCAGGGGATTCTAGCGTGAACTCTACATTGACGAATGTGCCATCAAGGCCTCTCCTTGAGGACTAGTTATTGCTTTACCTTGATAACATGTATGAACATGTACACAGAGTGAGATTTCTTTCTGTCTTTCCAATCTCTTAGCAGACTGCCTGTGATGCACGCCCCATTCTGGTTTAGAGCATACTCAGTAATAAAAGTGTTTTCTTTCCTTTCTGTCTTGGCAGAGAGGGCTTCTGGGTTGGGAGGAGATTTTGCTTTTATTTAAAATTCCCCAACAAAAGGTAGGGGAGCATCTGGGAGAGTCCTGGTCCTATTGACAGAAAGAAGCCAGACTCCTGTGGAGTCTTAAAAGGTGCTCAGCTCTCCCCATCTGTGGACACCTCACTCCCCTGTCCATGTCTGTCACAGGGTCAGCACACCATGCTCCTCCCTCCTGCCTTATCACCCTGTGGCATCAGGGGACAGGGTGCTATCACCCTCCACTCACACTCCCTGAACTTTCCTTCTGGGATCCTGTCTGAGACAGACGGCTTGTGCCTATGTCCCATATTTCCTGGGGAGAAATCCTCTCCTATACTTTCTTCAGCCATGTCCCTCATTTTCCAGACTCCCAGGGCATGTGATGAATGGCTAGCAACTGAGTTGTACCCCCTCAAATTCCTATGTTGAAATCCTAACCCCAAAGATCTGAGGATGTGCCTGTGTTTGGAGAGAGGTCTTTAAAGTGATAACTAAGGTAAAATGAGGTCATGCAGGTGGGCCCTGCAGGGGAGGAAAACATTTTCCTTCTACCCTTCTTGGTCCTGTGGCCGGTCTAACAACTAAGTTGACCTAAAACTGATCAGCAGGAGGGAAAAAAAAAGTTTGATTACATATGTATGCACAGGAAT
>NC_043713.1:4547353-4572770 GCF_006229205.1 Suricata suricatta
GGGGGGGGGGGGGGGGGGGGGGGGGGGGGGGGGGGGGGGGGGGGGGGGGGGGGGGGGGGGGGGGGGGGGGGGGGGGGGGGGGGGGGGGGGGGGGTGGAGACAAATTATGGGAAAGGGAGGAAGGAGATTATGGTAGAGTTTAGTTTGTTATGCAGATGACAGTCTCTCAGGTAACAAAATTATCTCTGGTAATAGTCCTTTTTCTGGATGGATACCTGACTAATGGAAATTTCCTTTACAAAAGGGGTGTAAGAGTCACCTTAAGGTGGTGACCAAGCGGCCATTCTGCTGTGGGTCAGAGAAGAACTCCGTGCACCGACGACCCCCACCCCTCACCTGCAGACCTGGAATGTCCCGCGCCAGTTTGAAAACAGCCAATCATGAAGCTCCAGCTTCCCATCACCCTGACAGAGGAGGCAACCTATTCCATCCTGCCATGTCCCTGAAATGCCCTTATTTGATAATCTGCCCTCCCAAGATCAAACCCAGAACCCCCTCACCCATAAAACCCCCCCGCCCATCGCCTATCAAGCGAGACTTCCATGACTCCCCACTCCCAGGGTCACGGGACCTCACCCAGGAATCGCAGATCCCAATAAAGGCTTTGTTGGCTCCATAACCTGGTCTCTTTCTTTCCTCCCATCTCTGCCTCCATCTGTTAAATCTTACGAGGGGAAATATATGTTTTAAGCAGTTAGGAGGGAGGTAAAGAACTTTTTCTGTGTCTGCTGCTTTCCCATCACCTTTAACTCACAATAACTCATACACTAAAGTGGCAACTTCTGACCCCCATTGGCCCCAACCCAACATGACTGGTGTCCTTACAAAGGGAGAAGAGGACACAGACACATACAAAGGGAAGTTCCTGTGAAGACACAGAAAGAAGATGAACCACCTGTAAGCTCAGAAGAGAGGCCCCAGAAGAAGCAGCCCTACTGACTGACAGATGCCTTGATGCTGGGCTTCCGGTCTCCAGAATTGTGGTAAAACAAGTGTGTGCTTCTTAAGCTGCCCAGTCTGTAGTATTTTGTTACCACAGTGCCAGCAAACTAATCATAGATCCAGGAACATATCTGCGTCACATCCTCTGGTTATCTTACTATTTTCCCCATGGACAAGTATTCTTAGTCACTGGAGGCCTCAGAACCTTCAGCTGTAACCACACAAAAAATATGAATGCGGTCATTTCCTACTTGTATTGGTCTAAAAAATCTCCCAACGCCCTCTCTTCTGTTTAAACAAAGTGGGTACGCAAATGTTTTCGCAGATGAGGGCAGCTTTCCTTCCGTCCTGCCCCCAGATGCGTCTCATGATAGTATCAGCCACTACTGAAGCAAGTTATTTTCACAGTGCCCTTTGCTTGTAGCTTGTATGCTTTTGAAACAGGAAATCTATTCTGTCAGAACTGATTCTGAGTTCGACTGTGTTTTTGATGCCATGATTCTCCTGTGTTAGAAACCGAGCTGTGGAAGACACTTTACATTTGGTTTTATCTGGAATTTACTTTTGGCTCATCCTCATTGTGTTGGTTTTGGGGCCCATCCCCAGCCACTTGTTTAAAACAGCCCCCCAGGGCGTGTGCCTGGGTTGGTGATGGGGACCCTGCCTTGAGTGAACAAGAGGGTGAAGATCTTGCTGCACCAGGTAGAAAATGCAACCAAGTGAAATTTGATTTGTGAGTTGTGGACAAGTTCACTCCAGGCAGGAATAAAGCATTTGATTAAACTGTCATTTATGAGAATCATTAGTTTCCTGCTGTGCACGCTTGATTGCTTGTGTGCTTAAAGCTTGCATCTCATTTGTGATTCCCTGTGTCAGGAGTTTTGAGGGGAATGTAGCCTGTTGCTCCTCTCGTGTAGCTTGAGTTTATCGAAGTGCCCCATTTTGTTGTGCTCAGAGACAATGGTGAACATGTTGGTGGTAGAATCACAGCAGTCACGTTGTTAGGCTGGAAACCAGAGCAGTGAACTAATCACCACCCTTTGTAGAGCTCGCAGGAGCCGTGGGGGCTGTGGAACACACAATACTTGGTTGGCATTTTATTAATTAGCATTTCCCCCTGCTTGCCTGTGGTGACGAAGTGCGAGTTCTGAGTGTGAGCACAGACCACAAAGAACTGCCTCAGTGTCCCAGTTACCATGCCAACTATCTCACATTCACTTTCTGATGACATTCTTGATTGATTCTTTGGGGAACTCTGGTCACCACACGAGCTTAAGTCAGTCTTTTTTCTTCCTATCTTGACAGCAACATTTCTTTTCTCTCCAAAGAAAATACAAACGCATCTTCATGGTGGGCTCTATTTCAACCTGAGCTTGTGACTTTTATTATGAAATACTTATCAAAATTAAACAAATGATGTCATTTTTACATGGATAAATTTTCTCTCTGGTATTGGGGCTTTGCCTCAAGGGAACAGTCAGAGCTGCGATTGCCTACATGGTCCGCTAGGTGGAGCAACTGGAGAAAGCATTTGCATTCAGCTTTTGAAATGATGGAAGAAATAAATAATGAGGCTCTTGATGGATCTGTGGATAAAATAATGATTGTTTGCCTTTTTTGACAACTTTGGTAGAGATCTCGGGAATAAAATATCAGCCTGACAGCTTCTTATCTATCCAGTACAAAATTAATTACGTTTATGGTTAAGCATATTAAGGGGAAATAGACTTTGATTCAAATTTAGGCGTGGGTCTTATTTTATTTCATTTACTTTGTTTTATTTATTTTTTATTTAGAGCAGTTTCTACTTTTCTGAAGGCAAAAAACACGAAAGAAAACGAAAGAATAGTCCTGTGTGGTCTTCGTTTATTTGTATAAATGCTGCCTTCCTCAGGAGGTCTCTAGCCTGGTTGGTTTTAAACCTTCTCCTGGAAGATATTATCTCCCTGGTAATGGAAGCAATGGGCAGCTGGGGCGTATTTGTGATGCTCAATACATATTCAATGTATAGCATTGTTCTCCCATTAAGCAAACATCTTTATTGAAAGACAACACACAGGGGATGCCTGGGTGGCTCAGTCTGGTTAAGCGTCTGACTGCAGCTCAGGTCATGATCTCATGGTTCATGGGTTCGAGCCCTGTGTAGGGCTCTGTGCCTACAGCTCAGAACCTGGAGCCTGCTATTTCTGTGTCTTCCTCTCTCTCTGTCCCTTCACTGCTCATGCTCTGTGCCTTTCTTTCTCAAAAATGAATAAACATTAAAAACAATATTAAGAAAAAAAAAGAGAGACAACAGGCAGGATCTCTGGAGCCCAGTGGAATGATCACACCCTGAGATTAAACCATGGAAACCTCCGTGTGCCCCGCCCTCATTCCCCACTCTTACCTAGGAAATGGTTCATTTTGTTTGGGATTACTTCTGCTGAGAGCTTATCCAACCTAAGCGTTGATTCAGGTATTTAGCCAATTGCTATTGGCTATTGGTTAGATTAAGTTTGTGAACGTTTTTTTCCATTTTATGGATACAGACTCTTTTATTTTATTAACTACAGGAGAGGCAATCCTTCAAATAGTGAGCTCAACCACTATTTATGGGTAGATATGAGTCCTTATGACCTCTTTAGGGAGCAATTTGGCACACACAGCAGCATTTAAAGTGCACGTCTCTTTTGACCCAGTGATTCCAGGGCTTGGGATTTAATCTACCTGCATGCCTGCACCAAAATCCAAAGGCACATGTGAAGATTTTTTATTGCAGCCCTGTTTGCAAGAACAAAAGTCTAGAAACAACCTAAACATCTACCACTAAAGGACTGATTGAATGAATGAGGGTGTATCCATATAAGGGAATGCAGTGTATTCAGACAGATTAGTTACACTGATTTACTGAAATATCGCCCATATATTGATATATCTTCAAACAGCATTCAGGAACTATTAAGTGAAAAAATGCAGAATGGCATTTGTGACATGTTACCATTTGTATAAAACATAAGGAGCCATAGGGGTGCCTGGGTGGCTCAGTCAGTTAAACATCTGACTTCAGCTCAGGTCATGATCTCACGGTTTGTGGGTTCAAGTCCTGCATCAGGCTATGTGCTCACAACGTGGAGCGTGGAGCCTGTTTTTGGATTCTGTGTCTCCCTCTCTCTTCGCCTCTCTCCCACCTGTGCTCTGTCTCTCACTGCCTCTCAAAAATAAATAAACGTTAAAATTTTTTTAAAAAGTAAGGAGCCATTAATTATGTAGATATAGGTTTGCATGTATGTTTAGACGGCATAGGAGAGTCTGTAAAAATGAACAGAAAAGTGACAGCTGCTGTCCTCGGGAAAGGGAGCCAAGGGGAAAGGGTGACATGTATATCTCCTCCTTGCCTGTTGTTGCTCCGTATTTTTTGTCTTCTGTCTGTATCCTGTAAGGACATTATTTGTAAAACAAAGTGGGTTCGCTCCCTAAGTGAGGCATCTGCGTCCGGAGCATCCCCGGGTTTAGGGGTGCTCAGGACTCCTGCCTCCCCCACCTGACTGGAGCCCCTGGGCTGACCTGCAGCCGGCGGAGACCGAGAGCAGGGGAAGAAGGCCTTGTCCCCCTCTGTGCTCGGGGGCCAGGCCCTGCTTCGCCTCCAGGAATGGGCCTGTGCACCCGCCTTTCCCTTTGCCCCCACCTGGCCTCCGTGCAAGGTGACAGCTGCTTTGTCGCCACAGGACAGAAGCCTGATGGGCCCGGGAAGCAGCTTCCCAGCTCTCCGAGGCCCGCTGCTTGGAACAGGCTGAGGGAGCGACATGATGGATGCCTCCACCGCCACCTCCCAGGAGGAAGCGTCGCTGACTTCATTGCTCATTGACTCCAGGCCCTGCTGCAATATGGTGTGAGGGACACGGGATTTGCTGACTCTTCCAAGGTTACAGGGATTGTCACTGAGATGCGTGTGACGCTCTGAGCCGCCTTCCGACTTTACGCCTCAAGTTTGTGCTATTCCTTCTTTACATTTAACGCTGAGTTAGACTCTGGAAAGTTAGGGCTTTGCAAACCCGGAGTTCTTAATGCCAGGAGGGCACAGTGCTGGGCAACACGGATGTTCTAATTAGACCATTAGCTCCATAATGACCGCATTAAGAAAGAAGGGAGGGGGTGGCATCCACGAGGCGTTCTAACTCTAAGGCAGTTGCTGCAAGCGTTTTTAGAAATACTTCTGCCCTCATTTTTTTCAGACCAACAGCAGAGATGCAGCGCCTGTCAGAGGCGTTCCTGGCAGGGGGGCAGTTTGCAGCCAGCAGGTTCGAGATGCTGCCGCTCCAAGGGGCCGGGTCAGCTGATCAGTTGCCTTGACCGGCCCAGGCTCTCGCCGGCTAGCTTCTCCTTAGGGTCCTAGAGAAGCCTGCCCTTCTCAAGGGGGCCGGCTACTCACCAGATCTGTGGGAGAGTGGGCACCACGTGCCACTGAGCAGCCAGGGCTACCGCGATGCCTTCTTATGGAGTGGCCAGAACCAGAGACTTGACCTAGCTTGTCAAGGATTGGTCCTTTTCATGAATTATAAGTAAGGCTAACAAGTCAGCCACAACCTTGACTGTATCTTTCCACATAGAGTTCATATAGATGCATAGAATCGGCCATTCAGCCTCCTTTCTCTTTTAGGCACATTTCTTTGTTTTTCCTTCATTAAATAAATAAAGCCAAGGCACCTATCTTTAGGTAATATATTTCCACTTCTCTCCCGACCCTGCTGTGACTCTATTAAGACTAACAGTTGTAGCCAACCTACACTGGCTGGTACCCGGCCCTCCAGGGGTGAGGAGGGGGCGCAGGGCTGCAGGGCCTGGGCCAGGCCAATCTCCATGGTGTCCTCCATGTCTGACAATATTCGGATTAAATGAGCTGTAGAGAATGTGCCAGAGGGAGACTATATTGCTTGTAGAGTGTCAGGGCGGGACTGGTTTGAGTTCAGTAACTGCAGGATTCTTTAACAACGCTGGGACTTTACGGTGAGGAAGCTGACTATTTCAAATGTTTGTTTAGCAATTTCCTGAAGTAGAAGTTGGTTAAATAAAACAAACTGAAACGTCAGCCTTCACTGGCTTCACTGGCTTCACTGGCTGCCTGTCTCCAAATAGCCGCACTGTGCTCCTGATCACATCGGGAGGCAGGGCTCAGGTGGCCGCCATTGCTTTTCCTCACCTGACTTCTCCTGATGTCACACCAGTTAGTCGCCTTATCCCTGCAGCTCTAGGATTGTAATTTTCAGATGGAGGTTCCTGGGGCTTCCTTTTGAAGCTGGGAGGGAATCAAGGGACCAATCACATTCTTCAAGTTCCTGTTTCTTAGGAGACCAGAGGAAGAGGGGCCTTGGTGTTCTCCCCACCTTCTTCTTCAAGCTGTTTACTTTGCCTCAGCCGAGGACCTTTTCTCATCCACTCTGCCAGTCCTGTTCTTTTCATGAAATGTCATGGGGGTGATCTAATTACCTCGTTGCACTCCGCTTCCTTTCTTTTTCAGGTTCTGATGAGTGACCTTAAGTTCTCTTCTGCCATTTCTCTGCCTGCTTCCCATAGGGGCCTGTGGGCAGAATGTCTGGGTCTAAAATTTCGCAATTAGGTTGTGTTTTATGGAGTTGGAATATGGAGACCAGGAATAAGAGGTAAACACCTTACTTGCTACCTACATCGGGGATGCCCCCCTTCCCCTGACTCTCCTCCTGCTAAGAGAGACATGAGGACATTCATTAGGTGACTCCACCAGGGTCTCTTCATTTACTCTTCCAAAGGATGTGCTTCCTTAACCCCGGACAAGGGATATTTCCCTTCTTGTTGTTCTGTGCTACCCATTGCTTTTGGAACTCGCTGAAATACTTAAGCATTGTACCAACTCTTTCAGTAGATGTTATCTTTCATTGGGAGAGTCATTCAGTTAGACCCAGTGACCTCTATGTTGGGTATAGCATAGAAAAATACAGAACACCCAGTTAAATTTGAATTTTAGATAAATAACAAATAGCATGATTTTCCCCCTGAAATTTAAGTTTATGTGGCAATCCTACTTCTGCAGCTCATACCCAAACAGACTGTATCTGTCTGAGACACCTTCACTAAGAACACCTCCACAGTGAGGACTCCCTTTTCTCTCCGCCTCAAGAACTTCCCCAAGAAGGCTCATCTCTACTCTTCATCTTGGATCATAGACGAAGAAACCCTCTGCCTTATTGAAATTCTTGTGATTTGTACTCATTTCTATGCAGTTGACATTGTTGGCTGCCTTAAATATATGCCTGAAACATGTACAGTAAATTACTAGAGCAAACAAGAAGGGTAGATGCATCTGTATTTTGAAACCACTAAGGAGGAAGTTCCGAGCAACATTCTCTGGCTGTCCTACTTGGGAGAATCACAGGCGTCTCTCAGCCTCTGCAGCTCACTTGCAGTGAATGCCTTTTGTGATGCATTGAATGGATTCAGCCCTGCTTCAGCATTTAAATAATCACAGCTGTTGTTTATTGCTTCACATTCTAAAAGCAATAGAAGTGCTTGCTTAAATAGCCCTTTATGCCAAAACACTCGGAAGTGTAGGATGCTTGTAGATGGCAAAGGGGCATGGTGATTTTCCTGGCAAATGGAACCTTCTCTGGAATAGTGACAGAACATCTGTATTTACCGAAGAACTTTAATCCTCTTAGCAGGACTTGGGGAGAAATTTTTTTCTTCCCAAGGTGGCTACTCCTTTGTAGTGGAAAGAGGAGGAAACTTGAAAACAAGGGAGGTAGGATCTGCAGCTCCCTTGGCTGTTAAATGAATTGCAACTCGTACTCTGAAGGCAGAGGCTCTGTGGACCTGGGACTCTGAATATAAAAATGGAATGTCTGACATGCCAATATTATGTGGCTTATCCTCACTTTTCTACTTAATAGGGTGTGTTTTGTGTTTTGTTTTTCTTCCCCTTTGCTCTTGAATTTCCCTTCCTTCTTTTATGTGTAGTGTTTTGCATATAGTAAGTTCTGGGTACTTCCTGGCTTTTTTTTTTTTTTGCATATTCTCAGGTGGTAAAAACACTAATTAAGAGACTCTCTTGAAGGCCAGGAGAGGCCAGCTAATTAGCTGTCAAGAATTCTCATCAGTCTTCAACAAATGGTGCTGGGAAAACTGGATGTCCACATGCAAAAGAATGAAATTTCCCCCCCCCCTTTTCTCAAACCCTTCACAAAACTCAACTCACTATAGATTAAAGATTTAAATGTAAGACCTGAGTCTATAAAACTCCTAAGGTAAACATAGGGAAAACGCTTCATGACATTGGTTTAGGCAGTGATTAAGTTTCTTGAATCTATCACTAAAACCACAGGCAACAAAAGCAAAACTAGGTTTAAATAGGCCAGTGGGACTACATTGAACTAAAAAGTTGCTACTTGGAAAAAGAAAGAGTGGACTAAAAAGCAATCCACAGAATGGGAGACTGTTTTACAAGCCCTATGTATCTGATAATAAGTAAATACCCAATAATTCAAGAGTAAAAAGAACCTCCACATAGCCTGATTTAAAAATGGGCAAAGGACTTGCAGTAGACATGTCTTCAAAGAAGACATACAAGGGACCAGTACCCATATGAAAGGACGGTCCTGTATTGTCAGGAGTCATCAGAATTGTGAGGAAACGCAAATCAACATCACAATGGGAGACGATCTCACACAGATGAGGATGGCTATCTCAAAAAACAGCAAAAGATAACAAGTGTTAGAATGTAAAGTTAATTCCCTTGTGCACTGTTGGGGAATATCAAATAGTGAAGCCACTAAGGAAAACAATGTGGAGGGTCTCAAAAAATTACACTAGAACTACCCTACCTTGCAGAGTTCCACCTGCAGGTGTTCAGAAGAATGGGAATCAGGACCTCAAAGAGATGTTAGCACTCCCCTGTTCACTGCAGCAATGTTTGCTACAGCTAAGACATGGAAACAGCCTAAATATCCACGGACAGAGGAGTAGATAGGGAAAATGTGCCACATACATACAGGGGGATATTACTCAGCAATAAAGAGGGAAATCCTGCCATCCTGCCATCTGCATGCAACATTGGATGAACCTTGAGGACCTTATGCTGAATGACCTAAGCCAGTCACAGATGGACAGGTACTGCACAATTCCACTTACACGAGGTATCTAAATAGTCAAACTCACAGAAACAGAAGGGAGGCTGGTGGTTACCAGGGGTGAGGAGAGGGGAAGTAAGGGAGCAGCCGTCCTGTGGGTCTAGGGTTTCAGTCACACAGGTGAATGAGCTCTGTAGGTCTGCTGTAGGATACCACCCATAGGCAACAGGGCTGGAGAACGCACTGAATTTGTCAAGAGAGTGGATCTATGTTAAGTGTTACACACACACACACACACACACACACACACACACACAGATGCAGTTCTTATCTGAAGTCTTTTTTTTTTTTGATTCCTAATTTTCTTCTTCTTTTTTTAAAATTTAAATTCAAGTTAGTTAACACACAGTAAATTCTTGGCTACAGGAGTAGAACCCAGTGATTCAATTTTATACTGTAAATTACCTCCTCTTGGACCTTACCTCCAGAATTCAAAGGAGGCTTTTAGCTAATGACAAACTGAGTCACTATACATGGATGTTATAATGTGAGTTTTTCTAAGATTTGATAATCTGTTGACACAGATAAAGTCAAATAATGCTGACTAATAATTTTACTGGCCTGTCTCCTCCAGGTTCATAGTAACTTGGACCCCTGAAAATTTTTCTCTCCCTGCCCATAGCAAGAGCATTTTAATTTCCAAAGTCAGTCTTATGTGTGGTTATTGGCCCTGGGACTGCTGACTCAGTCTCATAGTTCACAAGAGCCTGATGTATCAAATCCTATTGCCCTAATTAATTTATAATGAAGATTGTAATTGCCGTAAGGACAAGAAAATCACATTCTCTCTAGTGCATTCTCCTAATGAGGCTGAGTCATGTGGAGGCCAAATTATATTCAGATAGTGAGCATGGTGAGCATGAAACTGAAAGCAAGGGGAGTGAGTCAGTCACATGACTCAAATATTCATGGTACATGAAGGTCGTCTCCTGTGTCTAGTCCACAAATAGACGCTTTCTGCTAGGAGACCTGGACAGTGCTGAAAAATGATCGCCAACTTTTTTGCCTTTGTGGTTTTCTTGTTTCTAAGCCTCTATACTTCTAGATCAGACATGGCTTATGCCAATCATTCCCTCTGATTATCTTATACTCCATTCGTACTGCTGGAAACCACTTTGCACAACGTAACCTGATGGTTTTGTGACCTCTTTCTGCTCCAGAGCTTCTCTAAGGCTGAGGTGTGGGGCTCAGGTGTAACCCTGGCAGTATGAGGGGTTCACACTTGGACCCAGGTACAAGCCTAACAGGGTAAGGGATTCACACCTATTGGGTCGCAATTGACAGATTAGGTCTGGTGGATAAACTTTCCTCATTTCTGAACAGTTCCGAGGCACTTTATACATCATTTATTCCTCAGGAGGGCCCAGAAGAATTGAGCTCATGTCCACAGTGGTGAACAGGTCAAAAAACATACCTGCGTGTTAGTTTTCTTTCCTTGTTTCAATGTTCTTCTCAGCTCCCATTTCTGTTTCTGAGATCATGTGTCTCCAAACATAGTACCTGTCCTGGGGTGTGTCTCTGGCTCTGCTTTCAGAAAAAGACCTGGGAAAAGTGGCTTCGGGGATAGTGTTCTAGAACTGGATCATGCCCTGGGAGGATTGTGAAATGGAGTGGGAGAGTCCTGGGTGTGTAGGTGTGTCCCACTGATTCACACTGCACTGACAGTGAATTGGGAAAAGTTTCAGCTAAGAGAGATTTATGGTCATGAGAGCTTTCTCCTTGCCTTGTAATTCAGCATCCTTCCAGGGACATTGGGGTAGGTCCCATGGTGCTACTGGAATACACCCTTGAAGCCGAGACACATACTGCACTACAGAAATGAGCTAGAGATCCCCAGATGCCTTGGTGTGGTATTGAGAAGGGATGGGAAAGAAGGCTCAAGGTGGAAGAGACTTGGGGATATATTTATTATGTGGGAGCAGAAAATCTATCACCAGAATTATGTTCCTTGGAGGGGCTCAGAGGACACATCCTTTAATTAAGCAGTATGGGAACCCTTGTGAGAGGGACAAACACCAGTGCCTTTAAGAATGCCGGTATATCATTGGGATGCCTGGGTGGCTCGTTTGGCTAAGCATCTGACTTTGGCCCAGGGCATGATCTCAATATTCATGAGTTCAAGCCTCGGATCAGGCTCTGCACTGGTAGTGCAGATTCTGCTTGGGATTCTCTCTCTCTCTCTCTCTCTCTCTCTCTCCCTCTCTCTCTTTCCTCTTGTTCTCTGCCCCTTCCCCACTTGCTCTTTCTCTCCTTCTCAAAATAAATAAATAAACTTTAAAAAAAGAATCCTGAAATACCACAAGGAGACCCCAGTGCCATGAGGTGGGAGTGGACTCCACGTAGAGTTAGTGGCCACCCACATCGTTGAGGTTTCAGGTGCCAGTTGTTTGGGGCACATTGTCTTATCTTCTTTCAGATAAATGGCAAGTGATTGCATCACCTTCCCTACTCTTAAGAAGGAGGCATATTGCTAGGTAAGACTCACTGGCATTTGGAAGCAGAGTGTTGTTTTGACCCATTTATCAGGTGACTCAAATACTTTCAGTTTTGAAAGATTCCCAGCACAAAATTGAGCTTTGCAGCAGGTCCAGCCGCAGTGCAAACTGCTCTGTTGATCAGAGTGTTTGACTCAGCAAGTCCAATGGGTAGAGAGGTATCCATGCTGGACAGAAGTCCTGGGTAGAGGTCTGGAAACCCCCACATACAAGAGTCAGTGCAGAGCCCTTGAGATCCGGAGCAAGAACATACCTTCTGCAGCAAAGGACTACTCCCCACTTGAAAGGCACTGCATTGCTGGCCTGGAGGCATGGCTGGAAGTGTCTGTGGGGAGCTGGGTATTATCAGACCCATCAAGCCAGTGAGCCAGGCAGGTGTAGCATCAAGTTCTATACTGGAAATGTCTCGAATGGTCTAGAGGTCCTATCAGGTACATGAGCAGGCCTGTGCACCTGTGCACCTGTGTCACACTAACACCTTGGCTTACAACTGTGGCCTTGGAGGTTTACTGTGACCCACTGGCAGAAGAAGAAAGACTGAGGACTGGTTCCTGGGCAGTGGGCTCCATACCATGGTGCTAGAGGAGAATGGAGTTCAGCCACACTGTGGCCTCACTCAGGGGCAGCCTGGGGAGCTCAACCAGCCACTTTGGATGGAGGGAACACGTTCCAGGTACTGGTATGTTTACAGATTGCTGGCCTGTGTCAGATGACTTGACTATTGCTCAGGAACCCAAAGGAAGATGACAGGATACACATAAGCATGTCAGTGGTCTCATGGCAATGGGAACATATGTGAGCACCTTGTGAAATGCTATTTAATGGCACTTGTCACAAAGGGTGACTGCTCTGTGGGTGTCAGCCAGCCTCTGTCCTTGGCTCCCGGGCTTTAGGATGGGCTGTGAGTAGAGTGGTTAAGGTGTTGGGCATGAAGGTCAAGTCCAAGCTGCAGGCATGGCTCCTGCACCATGGCAGATTTAGATAACACCACCAGTGCTGTCATCAGCAATGTGTCATCAGCAAAATGACATGGTGGCTTCTGTTGGGGGCCAGCCACTTGGGGGCAGGTGGTGTACAGTGGACCAGCTTTGCCCCAGTTGGGATAATCATGCTTACTCTGCCAGGAGAATGGAAGAGTGTCTTGGAGATGGGGGGAAAGTCCAGTTCTGTGGCAGAGGCTTTAGGATTGCAGTTGAGTCAAAGGGGGCCATGAACAGTAGGCCCATGAGGGTCACTGCTCTGGCAGGATCTCTTTGTCTTGCCTTTACTATAAAGACCTGACAGATGTGGTGGTGGTAGTAGACCTGGTGGTGGAAGTGACTAACTTTACTCAGCACTTAGTCTGTGTGCCTCCCAGCTGTCTCTGTGGGACAGAGTGCTACCTATTATGCTCATCTACTGAGGAAGACGTAGAGGCAGAGAGTAGTTAGGTAACTTGCCCATGTTTATTTATATACCTGGAGAGATTGGATTGGAATCCAGCATCGGCCTCCCGGCTGGAACTCTCAACTGCCTTTTGGCATTGGTTCATTCTGTGGTGGTATGTGTGGTCCCTGAGCCTTGCTGGTGGGATTCGACAGCTCTGGTTCTGAGCTCTGAGTTCTTGCTATGGCCATACCACACTTTCTCCATGCACTGTTTGAGCCAGATTTGTCGAAGCTTCAAGATCCTGAGATTCATTTGGCAGACTGGTTTCCAATCCTTGTTATTGGCAGATGCAGGTTGGTGTGTGCTTCCAAGTGAATTTTCGGGTAATGAACAGATATTTTTAGATAATGTTCTATATTTCAGACCCTTCACTAATTAATATTGGCCTTTCAGTTAACCCAAATCAGCAAGGGTTCGTACATACTGATTTATGCTTATTTTTGGTTTTCTCCTGTTGAGTATTTTCATGTTATCTTTTTTATTTGTTTATTGTGTCCCCAAGGATATCTCAAGTTCAGAAAAGCTTAATTTGATGGAAATCTTCCTTCTCTACTAGTGGAGACTTTCTTATAAGTATCAGCTATTTCCTGATCTCTTTGGAATCTCTCCTCCCTCTGGGCCCTGTGCCCAGTAAACTACTCCAAGTAAATACTTGATAGGCAGTGCCACAGCAGCCAAGCCTACCACTGCGTTGGAGAACTTGTTTATTGATCCTTGTTTCTCCTGTTACTGATCTGAATATTTCTTAACTTGCCTTCTTTTATAAAAAAGATATCTGAAGGAAAAGACAGCAATTGGCATCTATTTCCTATTGATAAAAGGACTTTAATGTAGGTGCTTTCTCTTCCATTTTGGAAATAAAGACAGAATGACTTTTTAAGTTTATTTATTTATTTTGAGAGAGACAGAGACAGCATAAGAAAGAGAGATAGAGAGGGAAAGACAGAATCCCAAGTAGGCTCTGCACTGTCAGTACCATGAGACTAAAACCTGAACTGAAACCAAGAGACGGACACTTAACTGACTGAGTTGCCCAGGAGCCCCAGAAGGAGTTTTTTTAATGCTCCACTTCCAGCCTGGCAGATGGAAGTATTGCTTAGAAGAACTTCTGGGGATAAGCAGCTTGAGGGCTGGGGTAGATCCTACTGTGTTCATGCCTCTACAGCATGGGGCCAGGAGAGACAGACAGAGAGAGAGAGAGACAGAGGGAGGACAGGGAGGTAGAGACAGACACAGAGAGGGAGAGAGAGAAAAAAAAGGGGGGAGAGATAGAGAAACAGAGAGGGAGCCAGAGGGATAGAGACAGAGAAAGGGAGGGGGAAAGAAGAGAGGACAAAAGAAGAGAAGAGAAAAGAAAGAGAAGGGAAGGGGGGAAAGGACACCACTGCTGGGAGCAGCACGTAGAAGGTCTGCATGAAGCCATCCCGGTTCTTCCTCCTGCCTCATCTGTCCACATCCTTGCTGTTCTGGGGCTCAGCCAGCCTTGTCCCCAGAAGCACCATGTCTGAGGCCACAGTGACAGCTGGGTCAGATACAGGAATGACAGAGGACAGAAGTAAGATAATTGATAAAATGGTGGGTAGCAAGTGTGTGCCCTAGATTCACCTGACTGAGTTAATTTATGAGTTTTGAGAAAAATTTAAAAGCTGTTTATTAGTTTGCTGAGGCCGCCATGACAAACGATGACAAACTGGGGAGCTTAAGACAACAGAAATGTATTCTCTCGCAGCTCTGGGGGCTGGGGGCTGAAATTACAGTGCCAGCCGGGTTGCTTTCTCCTGGAGAACTTGTTCCAGGCCTCTCTTGGCTTCTGGGATCACCAGCCACACTTGGCTTTCTCTGTCTCATGGACCCTCCACCCAGTCTGTCTCTGTCTTCACGTGGCCTTCTCTCTTCATGTCTCGGTGCCAAATTTCTCCTGGAAGGAGGAAGCAGTCATTGCACTGGGGCCCACCCTAACCCACTAGGACTTCATTGGAACTTGATCACATCTGTGATGATCCTGTTTTCAAACAAGGTCACATTCACAGTTTCCTTGGGTTTGAACTTTGACATATCATTTTTGGAGGCACAGTTCAATCCACCACAGATGCTTATGAGGAACGATATCTGTTGGAAACAAAATAATAAAATAGCAGTTTTTAAATATTCTTAAATGATTTTTATTTTATTTTTTGTGGACATATGTGTCTTATTGTTTTTTTTTATAGTTTATTATCAAGTTGGTTTCCATATAACATCCAGTGCTCATCCCAACAAGTGCCTCCTCCATGCCCATCACCCATTTTCCCCTCTCCCCTAACCCCATCAACCCTCAGTTTGTTCTCAGTATTCAAGAGAGAGAGAGAGAGAGAGAAAGTGAGAGAGACAGAGTGCCAACAGAGGAGGTGCAGAGAGAGGGAGGGGAGATGTAGAGTCCAAAGCAGGCTCCAGGCTCTGAGCTATCAGCGCACTGCCCAATGTGGGGCTCAAACCCATGAACTGTGTGATCATGACCTGAGCCAAAGTTGGATGCTTAACTGACTGAGCCACCAGGAACCTCCAAATAGCAGTTTTTAAATGTATCTCTTTCCTCCTATGGAAAGAGAAATAAAAGAGTTACCACGAATTTTATCAAAAGGAAGCTCTTGTCTGGAGTCTATCGGATCCTTGTTTTGCTCTCTGTATCCTTGATGGCCACTGCCCCCAAGGTGAGGCCCGTGATGGGGAAATGAAGTGCTTTGCAGTGACAGTGGCTGTCATTCAGTGGAATTCCTGCCCCGTCCCGTACCCACCTCTCCCTGCGTGTGTGTCCCAGTAGGTGAGTTCTGCTTTGGTCTGAGAGGCTTTCCCCCTACCATGGCCACTGTTTCTTCATGGCCGTGCTATTCCTTCATGGCCATGCTATGCGCACATTTGCCTGGTCCTCTTCTAACTATTGCTGCTGCTTCAGCCATTGGAGAGAAATCTTCCCCCAAGAAGAAATACCTCAGACACCCCTGATGATGTCAACACTCCCCCGTGGCTCCTCCTCCGCCAGCTCACTCCAGGGAAAAACACTGTGCCTCCAGCTTGTTCCTGGAAGGACTTGAACTACACATCTGGCACCATGACTGTTCCAGTTGTTGTCTGACTTCCAGACCACCATCTCTGGGGCTTACATGCAGGCACTTGCTTGTCCCCCAGGATCTCCTGTGAATAAAGGGTCAGGTTTTGAATGGCCCAGCTCTTCCTTCTGGTTCCCGCCCCACCCCCCCCAGCTGCTCCCTGAATAGTTTTCTCATTTCTACAAAGGAGCCTAGCACTTTCAGGTGTACTGCATCCCCTGCCCCAACTGGGTGCTTGGGGTGAGTTCCCCAGAGCCATGTGCAAAACAGGTGTGTGAGGTGTGCAAGGGGCAGGTGTGTGGGACACACTCAGACCGATGCCTTCCTAATGAGGAACTGCCGTCCATAAGTGGGGCTGTGTCTTCTGTCTTGCTCTTCACAGCTGTCTTTGCCAGGCTACCCTCTCCCTCGGGTCCAGAGACCTAATTCTGGGGCTCAGAACCCTAGTTTTGAATCCAAAGCTCCCTTTGCTGTTCCTTGCAGCTTTTTACTGAAAGTAACATTCATGGAATTCTTTAATCCAAGGGGACATTGCAGACCGGACCCCTATTATGACGTTTGTCACTCTTCCAAAAGCTACAAAGGTAAAGCAATCTCATACATTATCTTGGATACAGAAAATGCTGAGAACCTTCATTGGGATAGGTCTTGCCCAGATCAGAACAGGGCTGTGAATTTATTGCAGACACATTTCCAATGACTTTCCTGCCATATTTTACCTTCGCCAAGTTTTATTCTTACATTAGTTAGTCAGGAAATAACTGTTTCCAAGAAACTCTGACAACATCCTGAGAAAGAATGACTGAGTCAGAGTTTGCATAATCAGGAATCCTGAAGAATGTGGAAGCCCATGGACAAGATGCAGCAAAAATACAATTTGCTGAGTGGCTGTGCCTGGGTTTGAGGAAAGTACAACTTTCAAACTGCTTCTCATGATTTGAAAATAGATGGGAAAGATATGCGTTTGATTCTAGACTACAAATAGCTTTCTTTTAAGGATCACCGTGGCTGGTGGTCTCCTCTTCCCTTTGTTGGGTATCCATCCCAACTTAGGCACATATGACTACTCATGTCCAATGAACAACAACAGATAGGTGCCACTCTGGATTTATTTTTGATGCATGTGTCCAAAGTAAAAAAAAATTAACCTGGAGCTGCTTTCCAGTATTGCCAAATTTACTGCTTTTAGGAGATTTGAAATAGCTGCTTGAACCAGGAGGGATTCTTAGAAGTGCTATAACCTTTAAACAGAATACTTAAGAGTCTTTAATGGCAACCTCTAGAAAATTGTGAGGACCAAAGTTGATGGCAAACGTGGCCTGAGCTCATTTTTCACACTTTCCCCTGCCTGTGCGGGTAGCCATCTGAAACAAGTGTAGGAGCACAGAAGAAATCCTTCACCTTATAGAGCCCACCCTTGGCTTCTCTGCTCCAACATGCCTCCCTGTACAGACAGAGATTATTTGATTAGAGCAAAATGCCAGAATAGTAATGTTCTTTTTCTCTCCCACATTCTGTGTTACAATCTTTTGTCCCTTTGCTGAATTAAATCTCCAGTTCTGAGCATGTCTTTGGAAAGCCTGCTCTCCTAAAAGGCTCTCACATGTCCAAAGGTAGGTAAGTAGGTGAGGAGGCAGGCGAGAGCCCAGCTGATGTGCGTAATCTCCCACAGACGTAGGAGACCTCGGGCATGGTAGGAAGTCTAAGGAGACCTTTTTGTTTGTTTGTTTGTTTCTGCTTTTTAATTATTTTTATTTTTATTTTTTAAAAATAGTTTATTGGTTTCCATACAACACCCAGTGCTCTTCCCCACAAGTGCCCTCCTCCATCACCACCACCTCTTTTCCCCCCTCTCCCTTCCCCTTCAACCCTCAGTTCGTTTTCAGTATTCAATAGTCTCTCAAGTTTTGCGTCCCTCTCTCTCCCCAACTCTCTTTCCCTCTTCCCCTCCCCCTGGTCCTCCATTGGGTTTCTCCTGGTCTAAGGAGACCTTTTTGTTTGTTGGCCAGCATCAATCAGATTATAGTTGGAGTGATTTTCCAGCATCTTGCATAGACTGGGAGCTGATTGTGAAACATTTCTATCTTAAAAAATTTTTTTAATGTTTACTTATTTTTGAGAGAGAGAGACTCAGAGTATGAGCAGGGCAGAGGCAAGAGAGGGAAGGAGACACAGAATCCAATGCAGGCTCCAGGCTCTGATCTGTCACCATAGAGCCCAATGCGGGGCTCAAACCCACAAACTGCAAGATCATGACCTGAGCCAAAGTTGGACACTCAACCAACTGAGCCTCCCAGGCACCCCAGAAACATTTTCATCTTTTAATTTCTTCTTGTTTATCTCCTGTCCCAAAGGGGTAAAAATGCTGGCAAGACCAGAGACCCAGAGAAGGTCAGGGAAACAGATATGGGGCAGAGACCAAGTAAGGGAAGGGTAAGGTGCAGGAGAAAGCCAATCAGGAGCACACAGCCAACAGGGGTGCAGACTGTAGCCATGGGGAGGGACAGAGATCAAGTCCAAGCGACATCAGAGAAGATTCAGTTCAGTGGGAGGCAGTCAGTGGACAATGTGGTGGCTGATCCTGGCAGTAGGGTCAGATCAATGCTACTGTGTTAGAAAAGAGTCTTTCTGAAGTGTGGAAGTCCCTTGTTACAGTGGATCACTCAGGGCGTTCCTTGAATTAAGGGAAAAGAATAAATGGAACTACAAGATGAGGGCATGGGAGTGAGTCAGGGAATCAGACTCCAGCCTACTGACTAGGGTTTCAGAGATGCATAAAAAGGAGTGAGAAATCCAGGTTTACAGACCATGTGCATGGAGGAGCAAAGGGGCCCAAGTGACTGCCATGTATGACACAGTTTAGGGATGCAGAGCTGTGGTCCTCAGCTCTGAGCAGGTCCAAACTATGTTGGCTGGTGGGTACAGGGGCTGTGCTTGTCCCCTGAGATGCTGAGGTGACAGACTGACTGCAGAGTTGATGGTAAACATGGGGCTGGTGTGGGCCCAGGAGCTGAGCTTCACACATCCACTTCTTGCTTTCTAGAAACCTGCCTTGGGCACAGTAGCTGTGTGACCTTTGTGCCGCTCCTGTGCCCGAGGTGGACAGTGGTCATCGGTCACAGCAGCATAGCAGAGTGGGTAAGAGCATGTGTTCTGGGGGTTGGCCTGTGGCTTCAAAGGCTCCTCCTCTAACAATACATGGGTAAGTGACCCTATAAAATGTAGAGTCCTCATCCACAAATATTACTCATCTCAAAGGCTTTTATGAAGAGTGAGTGAAATAACTGTATAAAATATTTAGCGCAGGACCTGCCCATTATTTGCTTTTAATAAACAGAATTGCTGACAATGAAATATTTATGAGATTATTGATATGTGAAGTCATTAATAATAAAATCATTACTAACATTCTTAGTATTTCCTACTGCTCAGTGAAGAATTAGCTTTGTCCCAAAGGGAGTCTGGTCTTTGTCTCTGGCTCCTGGGAGCTAAACTCTAAGCCCGCGGAATTGTCCTAGTGATAGGCGGCTCATCATGATTTGTGGTGGGCTCCTTGACCACACTGATAGTTCATGCTAAGATGACTCAGGGTGGGGGCTGGCCAAACCAGAAAGATCAACCACGTGATGTGAGGGATGGCACGTCGGACAGCCACAGGGGCCATGGTTCAATCAGTCATGCCTCTGTAATGAAATTCCAGCACAGACTATGGACGCCAAGCTCAGGGGACCCGAGGTGTTAATGCTCTGTGTGCATATTTCCATAGATAGACACTTAGAGGGTAAGGGGTTCCTGAGGACATGGAACCTCCTTATCCCCCAATTCCACCCTATGTGTCTTAGTCCGTTTGGGCTGCTATGACAAAAGTACCACAAACTGGGTGGCTCATAACAACATAAATTCATTTCTCACAGTTCTGGAGGCTGGGAAATCAAAGATCATCACACTTGCACACTAGCAAGAGCTTCCTGGACCATGGATGTTCCACATGTCCTTACATGGTGGAAAGGGCAAGGGAACTCTCTGGGGCCTCTTTTATAAGAGCACTAATCCCATTCATGAGGGCTCCACCCTCAGGGTCTTTTCACCTCCCCAAAGCCCTCTCCTAATACTATCTCACTAGAATTCAAGTGTTCAAGATATGAATTTGGGAGACACGGGCATTCAGTCTGTATTAGTGTCTCTTTTTTTGGCAGGCTCTGATTGTTCTCCCTTTGCTATAAAAAGCCGCTTTGGTTGTGAGTATGGTGTTTTTCCTGAGTTCTGTGAGTCACTCCAGCAAATTTTCAAGGCTGAGAGAATCCATGGGCATCCCCAAATTTGTAGCTAGGTGATTTGAGGTGAGGGTGTCAGTGGACATCTGAGTACCTGTGGCTGGTGTCAGAAGTCTTGGACAGACCTGGAAGCCTGAAGCACAATGCCCTTAATTTGGACTTCCATTTCAGGTACCTGCTGATCTGTTGCACAGTCTCAGAGTCCTGCTTAACACAAGGCTCCGGGCAGCCATTACATCAAGTTGGAATTGCATTTGAGAAGTCTGTTTGCTGTCCTTATCCTCTTCTAGAATTCCTGTGCTTAAAATTCTCCTAGAAATGCCAGTCTCCTGTCAAATTACCCATTGCAATTATTCACATACCACATCATCATATTTCTGTGCAGTTGCAAATTTCCAGTTCCTTTGTATATTTTTCTGGAAACCCCAAATTTCTTGTACGATCCTATGAATCATATACTGCTTTGTACAGATAGGACATGCAATGACATTGAATTGAATGCATAACTATTGATCAACTTTTGTGAAGTGCAAGGCATTGCTGACTGATCATATGGCCAGGCCATAAACATACAAGGAGCGACGGTTGATTTTTGTCCCTGATCGCTGAGTTATCTCATCCTTGCCCGGAGAGAACTTGCCTTCCTTGTGTCACTCATGGCTCTCAGTTTAGCCCATCACTTTCTACAAAGTGAGTGCAGGGTATCCTCCATGGCAGAGAGGAGCAACTTTTATTCCAGGCTCCCCCTCATTTATTTCCAGCCTCCCTATATTCTCTTGGTGTGTGCTTAGTTCTGGGTAGTGGGCTGTGAAGTCTTTAATTACTGGTGTGCAGACTCTTCAAGTTCTCTCCTGTTCATGTGCTAGCGATGGTGTAGTTTCCAGATGGTTGAGCCTCTGGTGTTCTGTGTCCCTGAGTATTTGTCGAGCAGGGATCCCACCAACACTTTTTGTATACATAATGTGAGTGAGAAGGTAATCTTTGTTTTCCTCTTTAGTTTTTGTTGGTTTTGTTTCCACTGAATGACATAATATTGTCTTGATCAATGGACTGACCCAAAGTCCCTGGTAGTAAGTACAACCACACAGCAGCTACTAGTTGTGACTTGAACGTAGAAGAAAACAGATTAGCATTTGTCCTGGGTGGTGGTGAAACCAATAAGAAAGGAAACAAGAGGCAAAGGTCATATATTTTTGTTATACTTCTGTTATTTTGTCTTCAGGTTGTAGAAAAGCTGTTTAAAATACCAGTTTTGAAACATACACTTGGGAAGCTAGATGTGGTATAAAGCCAGGTTTCTCAAACTTGGCTTTATTGCTATTTGGGATGGGTAATTCTTTGTTACAGGGGCTGTTGTTATACACATTCAGTGCTAGTCAGCATCTCTGGCTTCTACCCACCAGATAACAGTAGGGTCACTTACCACCCCCTTCGAGTTGTGACAATCACAGGTATCTTCAGACATTGCCAGTGGCCCCTGTGGTGAAATGTCATCCTCTAGTTGAGAACCACTGGCACAGAAGAAAAGAATCTCTGGCTTAAAATGAGAGGGCTGCTCAAGTGTATTTCTGCCACTTACTAGCTCTCTGATCATGGGTGATCAAGTCCATGGAAACTCCAGTTTCCTCATCTATCAAACTGAAATAATAACCACTCTTCAGAGCCGTCAGAAATTCACGTATGCAGTACATTGTAAGCTGTAAAGCACTGTGCATATGGCACTTAGGCTCATCAAAATGCCATTTATTTTCTATGGTATGCACAAAAAATACTTTTAACATAAGAATGTGTACTCGATTTTTATTCTCATGATTGAGGGGCTTCATAGGCCATCTGGAGTTATCAGGTTCATGTTGGATACCTTCCTGCTTGGCTTTCATCTCCTCCCATTTGATGCCTGTGCCTGTCTTCATATGTCTCCCACCTATGGGATCTTGTCTTTGGTACCCAGAGGACCATGAAGGTTCTCTACCTTTCACTCATCTGAACCTTTCTTGCTCAATCTAAAAGAACATGTTTCTCCTCCTACAAAAGCATCAAACCCCATTCCCCTCAGCTTCAGCTCCTGGCCACTGAAAGTGTTAGATAGTAATGTGATGAATAGGTTGAAAGCTAAGCCGGAAAGGCTGATTGGTTTACACTTGGTTCGAGCATCATCTCTCCACAGTTGCCTTCCATTTACCCTTACCAATGTTACAATTGCACCATGTCCTTCCAGTGCTTGGTGTTATCATTCTCTTCAGTTTCAGCCATTCCAGTAGGTGTGTGTTAGTATTTCATTTTGAGATTTTTTTTGACAGTTTCTTTTTTTTTCTTTTATAGTTTATTGGGAAGTTGGATTCCATATAACCCCCAGTGCTCATTCCCACAAGTGTCCTCCTCCATGCCCATCACGCCCCCTTCCCCTTCCCCCTCCCCCATCAGCCCTCAGTTTGTTCTCAGTATTCAAGAATCTCTCATGGTTTGCCTCCCTCCCTCTCCTCAACTATTTTTCCCCCTTCCTCTCCCCCATGGTCCTCTGTTAAGTTTCTCCTGTTCCACTTATGAGTGAAAACATGTGGTGTCTGTCCTTCTCTGCCTGACTTATTTCACTTAGCATGACAACCTTGAGTTCTATCCACATTGCTATGAATGGCTAGATTTCAGTCTTTCTTATTGCCATGTAGTATTCCATTGTATATATAAACCACATCTTCTTGATCTATTCATCAGGTGATGGACATTTAAGCTCTTTCCATGATTTGGCTATTGTTGAAAGTGCTGCTATGAACATTGGGGTATGTGGGCCCCTATGTGTCAGCACTTCTGTATCCCTTGGGTAAATCACTAGCAGTGCTATTGCTGGGTCATAGGAGAATTCTATTGTTAGTTTTTTGAGGAGCCTCCACCCTGGATTCCAGAGCAGCTGCACCAGTTTACATTCCTACCAACAGTGTAGGAGGGTGCCTATTTCTCCACATCCTCGCCAACATCTATAGTCTCCTCATTTATTCATTTGAGTCACTCTTACTGGCATGAGGTGGTATCTCAGTGTGGTTTTGATTTGTATTTCTCTGATGATGAGTGACACTGTGCATTATTTCATGTGCCTGTTGGCCATCTGGATGTCCTCTATGGAGAAGTGTTTATTCATGTCTTCTGCCCTTTTCTTCACTGGATTATTTGTTTTTCGAGTGTGGAGTTTAGTGAGTTCCTTATAGATTTTGGATACTAGCCCTTTATCCGATATGTCATTTGCAACTATCTTTTCCCATTTTGTCAGTTGCCTATTAGTTTTATTGATTGTTTCCTTTGCAGTGCATAAGCTTTTTATCATGATGAGGTCCCAATAGTTCATTTTTGCTCTTGATTCCCTTGTCTCTGGGGATGTGTCAAATAAGAAATTGCTGTGGTTGAGATCAAGGAAGTTGTTTCCTGCTTTCTCCTCTAGGGTTTTAATGGTTTCATTTTGGTTTTGAGAAGGCATTCTCAGAAGTACGTTCCCTGACCTAAAGAAAAGAGGAATCACTGGCTACAGAATATATTGAGAGGCAGTATCATCATGGACTTTCAGGAAACAGGAGCTAATATTTATTTTGAACCTACTACATGTTAAACACAACATGAGACATTCCATCCAAATGATTCATTTAATGCTTCCAACTATTCTATACATGAAGTTTCACTTTTCCTTCTTTACAGATTAAAGACAGACTTTGGAAATATTTAATAATTTACCCCAAATCTCACATTTATAAAGATGTGGCTCATGGCATATCATGCAATTGGCTGCGGGTTCCTTCTCACATGGGCACATGGGGAAATTGCCTATTTCTTTCACAGAAAGAGAATAAAATGGTGGATGTAGAGTGGAGAGATAGGAGAAGTTCAAGGCCTTTCTAAGCCATGTTGGGATTTGTGTGGGAAAGGCAGGAATTGGATCTGTAGCTTCTGATTCTCCATTCAGTGCCAAGTTCACCTGACTGTCAATGTGCTTGGGGTACTTCTGGGCACACTTGTCCATATTCCTTTCCAAAAATGCACACTCTGACTGGGTAGACAGTCATGCTCTCTGGCTTTCTCTTTAAATGTTTTAACATCCTTTACCTACTGATCCCCAAAGCCCCAGGATGAGATATGGCAGATCCTATCTTCACATTTGGATTAAGCAGCTGGTACTGGGAATATTTTAGTGATTGTTCAAGATCACAGAGTAGACAGAGACAGAGCAAGAATCAAGATCATGGCCCTTTCTGTGTAAAAAATATCGTGATGTGATCCCACATGACCTGTTTTCTCAAGGTTTTTCTGTGGCATGCTTAGGTCCAATCCTCTTGTAGTTCTCCTATTTTATTGATCTGACGTTGGCTGCAGAAAGGACACAATGAGGGCCGACGCATCCATGGGGACACTTCCTGCAACTGACATTCTCTGAATGCGTTCTCTGTGAGGGGCTTTGACCACACACATGCTCATGGGAGCCCTTTGGGTTTGTCTTCAGATGAGAAGATAGAGCCATGCAGAGGTTAGGCATCTTGCCGAAGGATTGACCTGGAAACCCAGGTATGCGAGGAACATGAAGCACTATGTGCATTATGCAGCCTTCTGTGAGTATGATGTGGTTTTACAGATGAGTCTTCAGGGACTGTGAGTGTGGGGCTGGATGGTGTGATTTGGGACATTGGGCTGAGGAAAGGGGCTCAGTGCTGAAGCCTTGCGGTCCCGATTTCACACGATTTCCTAGCAGCTTCTAACCGTACCAGATGGAGCAGCCACATTCACTACTTCCCTTCCTCTCTACTCTTCCCACATCCTTCTCCTCTTCTTAATTCTTGGAAGGAAAAGGCATTATGGTTCATGTGCCTTTCCACAAAGTGGATAAATCAGCTGGCCCTCCCAGGGATGCATTGCTCCATTGTTAGCTTGACCATTCCTTTTGCTTCAAATTAAATATTTTGAACATATGAGGGTTACTGATGCTCGTGTACCCACTGCTGAGATTTTTAACACATTTTAATATTCTGTAGTATTTGTCCTATAACTTTTAAGTTAAGGGATTAGATATTTCAGGTGAGGTT
>NC_043713.1:4572870-4659924 GCF_006229205.1 Suricata suricatta
AACACCAACTTCTGTTTCATGTAATTAGACTAATACAGAAATTAGAAGGTTAAGTAACAACTAGTTAATCACCTAATTTCACAGCTATCTGAAGTGGCAATCGTTATATAGCAGCATATCTATGATACATTCAAGATAAATGATACAATTTATTACTTGTTCATAAGCTACAACACAGCCTGCTTAATACCTTTCCTTAAATTCCACCTCTATACTACAATATGCTTGAGGTCCATGCAAAAAAGTAGTTACCTTTTATGTAGGAAATGGATGATTAAGTCTTTGGTGTTGTAAAAGCAACTTCATTTAAACATAACCACCCCCACCACCAAAAAAAAGAAGAGGAAAAAAAAAGTAAAGAAAATAATAAGGGAAAAGCCCAAGACACACTTCCTATGGGGAAAACAACAACAACAACAAAAAACCAGCATGTAATTTCTGTCCTTGATGGAATGTATTAAATAAGCAAACACCCCAACAAGGAAAACAAGTACTACAATGTAAAAATATTAAGAAAAGAAAACCTCTCACATGCATAAATGAAAGATTGCACACAAAGAACTCACATCTTTTCAAGCTTCAATAGTAAATATCCATGATCTTTCTTTTCTTTACGCCTGTCTTTCCTTTGTGCCCCATCCCTGTGGTGCATCGTTGATCCAAGATTTCTCCCAAATCCACACTCTCCCTGAGTCATCATCTCCCTCCCAGGCTTCAGTGGTGGTTGTCCAGATGGTCCCACTGTTTCCTCTCACCTTAATGGTCAGTCTGTCACACCATAACCCAGTAATTCATGAAGAGCAAATTATATCTGGTCACTGCAAGCTACGGACTGAACATTTGTGTCCTTAAAAACCATGTTAAAATCTAATCCCCAAAGTGATGGTAGTAGGAGGTGGGGCCTTTGAGAGGGGCCTTGGGCACGAGGGCAGAGCTTTCACCAGTGGGATTAGGGCCCTAGCAAGAGAACCCACAGAGCTCCCTAGCTCCTTCCACCAGGGGAGGACATATTGAGAAGAAGGCCTCCTGGAAAGTGGGTTCTCACCAGACACTGAATCTGCTGGCACCTTGATCTTGGACTTCCGGCCTCTAGAACTGTGAGAGATAAATGTCTGTTGCTTATAAGCCACCTAGTCTGTGGTATTCTATTAGAGCGGCCCAAACAGACTGAGACACCCCTCACATCATATTCAGAAATGACTCACATTTGTCACAGTGGCTACCAGGGCTCAACACGATCTGGGCTATTGGTCTGTCTGGCCTCTTGCCTCCTTCCAGCCCTGGTCTGTGTGCTGTTTCTTGAGCACATCAAACTCATTCCTGCTCTGGGCAATTCTGTCTGGAGAGCTTGTTCCCCAGATCTTCACTGGCTTCCTCCTTTCCTGCCGTCAGATCCTCCCTCAGGGCCACATCCTCTGGGAGATATTCCCACACAGATTCTCTGCATCACCACACTGCATTCTCTCCTTCTGCTCTGTTTTTCTCATTGTATTTATAAACAAGGGAGATCATTACATATTCACTGGTTTGTCTCTTTCACGTCCCTGGACTCAGAATATAAATTTTGTGAATTTGCCTTGTTCTCCATGGCATCCCTCATATCTATGTGTCTGGTACATAGTAAGTCCTTAATACACATTTGTTGAGTGGTTGACCAAATCTCATTAGCTTGCTTTCCTCCAAAAGCAGCTACTGTTTTTAAGTTGATTTGTTTTAAACCTACATCCACATTGTTATACTTATCACATATTTATATACCCATGTAGATTTCATATGAACTTGAATGCAAAATTTTCGCACAAATGACACCATATTGTACATATTGTTTTGCAACTTGACTTTTCTTTTCTGATCCCAAATGTCTTTAAAATTAATCCATGTTGACACTTGTAGATTTAGTACATTAACTGTTGTGCAATGTTCCACTGAATGAATAAATCGTGATTTATATAACCCTACTGAGTTATAGTTGTGCTTATTTAGAGGAGAGGGGTCTCTAATGCACATGTGTCAGAATTCCTCTAGATAAGACCCATAGAAGTGGAACCATTGGACCAGAGGTTAAAGGACAACTTCAATGTTGCCAGCTCTCTCAAGTGGCCCAAAACTGTTGGTATCATTTAACGAAGTAGAATTCCATTTCCCACATCCTAATCAATAGTTCTAGTTATCATATTTACAAATTTTACATTTCTGTCAGGTGTCTTCTGTATCTCATTTTCATCTTGCATTTCCCACATTATTACACTAGTGTTTTTCTCCTCCCCATATGTTTATTGGTCATTCAAGTTTCTTCCCTTCTGGGTTCCTTGCTCATATTTGTGCCTGTTTTGCTCGTGGGTTGTTTGTCTGTCTCTTATTAGTTTGAAGGGGCTGTTTATGAATACTCTATAAAAATACTTGGTAGTTTATTCGCATTTCAAATATTTCACAATCTGTGGGTTTCTTTTCAATTTATTTATAGCGTCATTTTTGTCTGCTTATATCTCAAATTTAATTCAGTATTGTCCTTCATGTTTGACTTATCGCTATATATTTTAAAGAAATCCTTCCTAGCTCTTACATTATAAAAATGTTCTACTATATTTCCTTTTAAACTCTAAAGTTTGTTTTCTGAAAGTTTGCTTTCTTTTTTTTATCTTTTCAGTATATAGTATGAGATAGGGATCTAATTTATTTTTATTTTTATTATTTTTAAATGTTTTTTAAATGTTTATTTATTTTTTAGAAAGAGAGAGAGAGAAAGAGAGAGTGAGCGAGCTGGGGAGGGGCAGAGAGAGAGGGAGACACAAAATCCAAAGCAAGCTCCAGGCTCTGAGCTGTCAGCACAGAGCCTGACGTGGGGCTGGAACTCACAAACCATGAGATCAAGACCTGAATTGAAGTCAGATGCTTAACCAACTGAGCCACTCAGGTGTCCCATAATTTCTTTTAATTTTTAACACATGTAGCCATGTGAGCCAGCACCAGTGAAATAATTTAACTTAGTTTTTTGAATAGCTAACACCTTCTTTTGGTTTGAAGATCAGAATAATGTTACAAAATGCATGCTGAGTGATCTTGTTCCTATCTTTACCCCATGTGCCCTCTCCTACCCATTCTTCTGTGTTGTTCTGGGTTTCTCCACACAAATAAAACAAATAGGAAAATATATTCTTATCTTCCCTTTCTTAAACACGAATGACATGTTTCCACAAAGGGCTTGACCCTCGCTCTTCTCAGTTGGCCATTTTCCGAGAGCCCCTCCCGTGGGAGCGAGGAGGAAGGGTGTCATCTCTAGTACCTCTGAGGAGTGTTCTGTTGGTTGGAGCTTTCAGGGGGCATTTAACCAGCTCCCTGTGGATGGACATTGGGACATCTCCAGCCTTTTCTAGTTATTGCTGATGGAGCAGCAGTGAATGACATGATACACACATCCTTCATATGTGGCAAATTCCCAGAAGTAGGCTGTCTGGGTTAAAAGGTGCATGCATGTGCATCTGTAATCATGATAGACATCTCCAATCAGGCTTCACAGCCACTGACTTCTTCTATATGTTATCAGGCATATGTGAGAGCGTCTCTTTCCTCATTGCTTGTCAATAGGAGGTTGTCAGACTTGTAAACTTTTGATAGACAAGGAAGGTATCAAGGAGATTCTTGACATTTTCCTCTTTTTATTTTCCATTTTAGATTATTAAAAACTTGAGTTATAATTAACAGTAAGTACACAAATCTAAACTCCACAGTTCTATGACATTTGACATTTGACATTTTACTCATGCACCTGCTGCTCTGGTAAAATGCAGAGATTTTCCACTTTTCTAGAAGCTCTTTTATGCTGTCCCAATCATTGCACCCCAATGAGCACAACCACTCTTCAGATTGCTCTTGTCACACATTTGTACCTTATTTTAAATTTTATGTGATTGGAATCAGAGAGTATATTCCCTTTCATGTAAGATTTCTTTTCCTCACTTTATGTTTGTAAGATACATCCATATTCTTTTTCTTAAAAAGTTTATTTATTTATTTTGAGAGAGAGAGAGAAAGCAAGCAGGGGAGGGGCAGAAAAGGGGGGAGAGGGAGAGAATCCCAAGCAGGCCAGTGTGGAGCCGGATGCAGGGCTCAGTGCAGGGCTCAAACTCATGAACTGTGAGAGCATGACCTGAGCCAATGTTGGATGAGTCGGATGCTTAACCAAATGACTCACCCAGGTGCCCCTAAATACATCCATATTCTACAGGTATTGGTAGTTTATTTATTTTCCTTATTGTGTGGTATTTCATTGTATGAATATACCATAACTTATTTATTCTATGTTGGTGGATATTTTGATTGTTTACAGTTTGGAATATTTTGAATGTAGCTGCTATTAACAGTTTTGTGTATGTCCTTTGGTGCACAGTACTATTTATATTGATGAGTATAAACTCTCTTTCTCCATATATATATTATATTACGTATTATATATAATATATATAAGACTTGGCCAGTTAGAGGTACTGCAAGTTATACATAGCTGTTTTCAAGAACTCTGAGGTCTGACATTTTATCCTTGTTGGAAGCCAACACATTAGCCTACCAAGTTTCATTCAAAGAACTACTGGATCAGCAATGAAGGCAACTGATTAGAGTGAGCAAGTCTGATGAAGGACTGTCACCCAAAGTATACAAAGGACTCTTAAAAGTCAACAATAAGAAAAAATAAACAATCTGATTTTTAAAAACCCACCAGCGACCTTAGAAAAAGCTCACCAAAGAAGACATACAAATGGCAAATAAACACATGAAAAGATGCTTCCCCACAAATGTCATCAGGGAAATGCAAGTTACATTCACAGCTATCAGAGCACACCCATCAGAATGCCCCAAATCCAGAGCAGTGACAATATTAAGTTCTGGGGAGGATGTGGAGCAGCAGGAACTCTCATTTATTGCCAATGGGGATGCAAAAATGGACAATCACAATGGAAGACAGTCTGATGATTTTTTTTATAAAACTAAGCATACTCTTGCCATATTATCCAGAAATGACACCCCTTGGTATTTCTCCAAAGGAGTTGAAGAGAGTTATGTTCAAATAAAAGCCTGCAGGCACTTGTGGGGGAGAGCACTGGGTGTTATACGGAAACCAATTTGACAATAAACTATTAAGAAAAAACCAAAAACAAATAAAAGCCTACATATGAATGTTTCTAGCAGCTTTATTTATATTGCCCAAACTTGGAAGCAGCCAAGAAACCCTTTAGTAGGTGAATGGGCAAAGAAGCTGTACATACAGATATTGGAATATTATTTAACACTAAAAAGAAATGAACTATCAACCCAGGAAGAGGCATGGAGGAAACTTAAATGCTTATTGCTTAGTGAAAGAAGTCAACCTGAAATGGCGCCATACTGTTTGGTCGCAATGGTGTGACATTTTGGGAAAAGCAAACTCATGGAGGCAATTAACAAAGGAAGGTTGCTAGGATGAATAGGTAGAGTATGGAGGATTTTTAGTGCAGTGAAACTCCTCTCTGTTGACACCATAATGATGATTACATGTCATTATACATTTGTCCAATCCCATAGAATGCATATCATCAAAAGTGAACCCTAAGGTAAACTATAGATAGACCCTGTTGTAAGCTTTGGGTGATTATGATGTATCAGTCAGTGCAAGTTCACCAGCTGCAAGAAGTGCACCACTCCCGTGGGGGGTGTTGATAATGTGGGAGCACAGAGAGCATGGGAAAATCTCTATACCTTTGACTGATCTTAGGGTTTCCTATTATGTGCATCTCTGGTCCTGGGTTGTAAATGCTACAGGTGAGGAATACATGCACTGTCCACCACCGTGCATTGCTCTTTACAGTTAATGATGGTAAAATTTGAACATGTCTGAAATCAAATGTTCTATAAAGTTCTACAGAAGTGACCAGACTGAGAAAGAGCCAGAATAATTCGCGCCCTGGTAATAGATATGGGTGTACTTATTTTGAGAAATTCCTCTGTTTTTGGCTTAGGGCCATTTGTTCTAAGTAAGGTCCAACACTGGGAGCCCACCTGAAAACCTCAGAGGGGACATGGAAGGAAAATAGCTTTTGTGAAACAGGTTGGAAAGAATCAAGAGGTGAGGTGCTTTTTTAAAGAAAATTTAAATGGCTTGACCTTAAACATCATGAAAATAAACAATGGGGTTTTACCTACTTTTACTTTTATCCTTATACACTTCGTTACTGATCTTCATTCAGCTTTCTCTGTATCTGAAGTGGAAATAATCTGTAATTCTTTATTCCCTGTAATGAGAACTGGAACACTTTCCTGACACTTCAAGCCATCTGAGGTCCAAGATGAGGTCAGTTTACTCTCCATCCCCTGCTTACTGTGAATAAATAATGGGCAATAAAGGCCATCCAGTGTACAACAGGAAATGCGGTCCCATATTTGTCTTATTGGTACTTGTAATGAGAATTGCTGCCCTCATTGTCAGGAGACATATGCCAATTTACCAGTCAGAGTGCAAGTTTAATGGCATTTTTGTGGCCCATTTTGTATGACTTTTGTTTAAATCTTTAGATTTATTATCTCTCTAAGAAGGCTTATTAGTGTTTTTTTTCTTTTTTGTACTGTCTTTGCAGAGACTTTCCCACAGATTTTATTACAAATTAGATCTTTCCAATTAGGAGACAGTTTTGATTATTACTTGGGGTATACCCTGGTACAGGAGAAGTAAAACCAATACTTCATTGTATTTAAAATTTAAATAGGCATCAAGAGTCTTTCCTGAAGAAAGTCAGTTCATGTGGCAAAGGGATGAAAAATAGGAACAAAAAAAATACCACACTTTTCCTCTTGAACAGTTTATGTCTGCAATAACTCGAAACCTGCTAGGCGGATTCTTTTCTGTGCTCCTTCCATGTCTAAATTGCTTTCTTGGTAAAAAGTTAAATGTTAAAAGAAGTAAATAATGTATTTTTTTTGAGAAATTTACATTCCTAAAATTTACAAATATCAAAAACGTACTTTTTGCCACTATTCTGATGTTCATAATGGATTTAAGAGATAATAACAAGAAATGTGAGCTTTTAATATTAACACACAAATTATAGTATTTATAAAATATTTTTTGTGAAATGTGGTTTCTTTTAACCATCTGCCATTTTAGACCTCCTATTAATAAACCAAATAGAGTTTATATAATATTCTGAGAATGATCTTTTATTTCATATGTTACAAAACCATAGGAATTCCAAATCTGAATATGTCAAGTTTTTAAATAACTTGAAATTTAAAAGCTTTGCTTTATCTTAAAGCCTATAAAATATAGAAATGAATGTATGGATGACATAAAATCGTATTCTCTCGAGATTAGTTATTAGATAGAAATAGGCAGAGCTAAACCATCTTTAAATATCATATAACTGGGGTGTCTGGACGGCTATGTTGGTTGCGTGTCCAACTTTGGCTCAGGTCATGATCTCATGGTTTGTGAGTTCAAGCTCCACTTTGGACTCTGTGCTGAGAGCAGTCAGTGCAGAGCTTGCTTAAGACACTCTGTCCCCCTCTCTGTGCTCCCCTCTGCTGGCACTCTCCCCAAACTCAATAAATATTAAAAAAAAAAGTAAATATCATATATTTGTATTAACCTTTTAACGTAGACGTGCTGGGTGCTACTGTCCTCATCAACCTCACAGTTTGAAGCATGTCTTAGGCACATGCTTCAAGGCCTGTCTTCGATGTAATGACACAGAATGGGACAAAGTAATAATAGTCACCTAACATTTCTGAGCACCATGGCTTAGAGGGAAGCTGGGAGGGAGTCACCTCAGGCACAAAACTTGAGGGAGTGCCCAAATTTCAGCAATCAAGATAAAGAATATTCGCTTGTGTCACCCTAGTCTCCACCCCATTCAGCACTTACTTTGTGCAGGGTCCTGCACTAAGAACTTTATTGGCATTTTTCTTGTAATTATTGTACTAACTTCTTAGGAAGGTCCCAACCCCATTTTAATGGTGGCATCACTTATGGCCAAGTTCACACAATAATTAGTAAAAGTAAAATTAGGACCCAGGTTTTATATTGTGAATAGGCTTTTTTTTTTTTTTTAAGTTGAATGTCTATCTGGCTGCAAGAGAGGTCAATAAAGATAAATCTGGTTGGATGGATGAATGGATGACACAAGGGAATATTATTCAGCCTTTAAAAAGGAGCAAATCCTGTCACGTGTTACAGCATGGATGAGTCTAAAGGACATTATGCTAAGTGACAAAAGCCAGGCACAGAAAGACAAATACTACATTATGTCCCTTATATGTGGAATCTGAAAAAGTCAAACTCCCAGAAGCACAGAGTGGAATGATGGTGGCCTGGGACTGGAGGAGGGGACAGCAGGGAGATGTCAGTCAAAGGGTACAAAGTTTCAGTTTTGCAGGATGAGTAAGTTCTGGAGATAGACTATAATGCATGGTGGCGATAGTTAATAACACTGTATTGTATACTTGAAATCTGCTGAGTGTAATAAGTATCTTCACCACAGAAAATCAAAAGACAAAAAGGAAGGAGAATGGTAACTGTGTGAGGCAATGGATTTGTTAACTAGCTTGCGAATGTAGTAATCATTTCACTATGTATAGATATGTCAAAACAACAGGTTGGATCCCTTAAATATATGTAGTTCCTACTGGTCATGCATACTGAAGAGAGCTCAACATCAAGTACTTTAGCTTATCTTCTCTAAGAAGACCCTGCACTCACTTTGAAGGCTGGAGTCTCATATATTTTCATGTTAACCATGCACATCTGACCACTCTGACTTGGGGACCTTTAGAAGATTTTCTCTTTTCGTTTTCTATTTGGTGTAAAATCCTCCCCTACTCTTTTCAATGTCTCTAATAAAATTTCTGCCTTCTTAAACCTTTGAGTGAATTTAAATGCTGTGTCTTCTATTTCCCTATTTGAGCCACAGGCTTAAAATAAAGGGGTAAAGAGATTTGAAAACAGGGTTCTAGCTGATTACTTCTTTCCATCAATCTTGAGGATGATTGTCAAAGGGAAGCTTTGAAAGGGAGGTTGTTTTTCAGAAGAAAAACTGAATACTTAAATGAACAAGGAGCAAAAGAACTTCTGTATTTTACTTCAGTGCAATTGCTACATTTGAACATTATTATTGACTCTTTTTTTTTTTCCTTTGAGGGAACATTGTGAAGAATTGAGTGATTAAAGAAAACCTTTTCAGTTTGTGCTGTTTGCTCTCAATAATGCGAATCAAAATTACACTCTGTAATAACAAGGCTTAAAGGAATGGATTCTGCCTTGGCAATTTTTAGACTTCTCCCTTGTTTTTTTCTAAGGAGAAACCCACCTAACGACTCTGAAATAATAAGACAAAAGACAGAGGCAAACAATAGAGATAATGCTAGGCTCCTCCTCCACCCTCCTGATGACAGGTGTTATCATCTCTATTTTGTTGATGAAAAAATTAGTCTCAAAGGCACAAATGAACCTCATACATTAGTTTTTCTTTAAGTGATTTCTCTTTCTTCTCAAGTATAACAAAATCATAGAGAAAAATACTTGAAATTACCCCTATCCTCAAAAATGGTAGATTTGTTCAACAAACATTTACTGAGAATCCTCTGTTCTGAGTGGAGACAACTTGTATAGGCTTCAGAGGGATCATGGTGCAGGAGGGTGAAGCTATGCACCAGGTGGCATCAGGCCAGTTTACCGTATGCCAGGCAGCCCCGCACCTGCCCCTTGTACGGCTGAGCCTCACAAATCATCAGGATCGATGATCCTCTCTGCTACTGTGTTTGGTGTGCTCAGAGACTTTCAAACGTGCCTAATTGTATACGATACTGTCACATTTGGGCAGCGTGAGGCAGATGAAAGACATGATTTGGTCCCATTTCTTAATGAGCCTTCAGAGGCAATTTTGGAAACCCAATTGCATCTCAATACTCTCCTCTGTAAAACCAAATGCTGATAACGCTGATGCCTGACTTCTCCATGGGTTCTGGTTGTGGAAGGGATGAAATAAGACACATGTATATGAAAGCCTAATCTGAATCTGGGTTCACCTCTTGGTGGGTGTCAAGCCAAAAGACACAACTAAAGATCAGAAAAGGAAGAGTTTGACTTGCAACAAGGAAGGGGACCACTGGGGATAGTTCCCCAAGCTGATTCTCCCAGAACAGCAAAACTGGGAACTCCTTAAGCGAAGGGTAAATGTGTATTCATGAAGGGGCTGCAAAGGAGAGTTAATTATAGAACTGGGGCAAAATTCATCCTACTTGACAGAGTCCAGGTCCTGGATGATTGAAATCAGGGAGCCAGCAAGGGTCAGCATTATTAAGTCTCTGACTCCAGTTAGTCTGGTGTTTGAGTGCTCAAAGGAGTTTAAATCCTGAAAAAATGACTCAAGAATGTGTGTTAGGTCAACTTTCAGTTCTTAAATAGCACTGGGAGTGTCACCGTTGATCTACTGTGATATTGTCTCTGATATGGTTAGGCTCTTTCCTGGCCTGGTAGAGACTGTTAGTTTTGGCATTCCTTTGGTCCCTTAAAGTTCTTAACTCCTGAGATTTGGGCATTCCTTTGTAATCCCAACACCTCCTAGGAAGTTCTGTAGGAAGTGCTTTTGGCAAAATGAGCCCATTGTTCCAGATTGTGAATGTAGCTGGGGGCTTAAAACAATTTCTTTTAAGTCCACAAAGATATGTCTCATCTTTCTTTATCTGGGAACCCCTGACTCTTTCTGCTTACAGAAGTACTTGTCAACTCTACATCTTTAATGTTTCTATTATCATTGTTTTTTTTTTTTATTACAGAATCCTGTTCTAAAATCAACCTCATCAAAAACATTCACTAAAGGGGTAGAAAGATAAAAGATACACAGTTTTCCCCCAGCTGGTGTTGCTTCTAATAGAAATGATTAGCATTTGTCATTTTATAATTTAAAGACTATTTTGTCTCTATTATTCCATTTAATTCTTACCTAAAGACTGAAACAGTTAAGTACTAAATTACTAAATTTTTTAGCCCTATTTCATGTGATGAAAAAATTGGGGTCCCAAAGTGTAGTCTGTGTGAGATCACTTTATCAACAACAAATGAATGTCTTATATCCAGGTTTTAAAGATGAAAATGCCAAGGGTAGGGATGCCTGGGTGGCTCAGTTGGTTAACCACTCAACTTTGGCTCAGGTCATGATCTAGTGGTTTGAGAGTTCAAGCCCCACATCAGACTCAGTGCTGACAGCTCAGAGCCTGGATCCTGCTTTGGATTTTGTGTCTTCCTCTCTTTCTGCCCCCATCCCCAACCCCCAGCTCACATTCTCTCTCTCTCTTAAAGATAAATAATAAAAAGTAAAAAAAAAGTGCCAAGGCCATCTTTAGGGCACAGTATTTCTTAGCAAGTTTCTGCCTGTGATCTGTGATTTAGGAAGCTTAATTGAATAGCATCATCAGTTCTGTTCTGCCCCCAGAGGGTCCCAATCGCTTTGAGGATAAACAGGATCTGATTTTCAGGTAATAGTAGTGGGATTGGAGCACATTTATAGAGATACACCTAACGAATTTGTATGTGTGCTTAAATGAGGAAAAATATTGACTATTATTTACTAATAAGATTAAGTACCCAAAATGTCTTATTTTTGAAGCACAAACAATTCTGTCATTAATACTTTAAAAAGACACATTTATCTGTTGTGTAAATTAAATTACCAAGGCTTATGGTATGGATCTTCAGTATAGCCTCCAGCAGCCATGCAACCTTAATGTCATTATTATGATACTATATATAATATATATAATTATAATATATATTACATAGCATATATAATATATATTACATAGTATATATAATATACACTGTTTTTTAGCTATAAATGTAGTCATAAATGAATTTACCATTTTTAATTTTTTTAATTATTTAATTTTTAGAAATTTAAATCCAACTTAGTTAACTTATGGTGTCATAATAATTTCAGAAATAGAATTTAGTGGTTCATCACTTACGTGTAAGACCCAGTGCTCATCCCAAGTGTCCTTCTTCATGCCCATCCCCCCTTTAGCCCATCCCCCCACCTACCACCCCACCAGCAACCCTCAGTTTGTTCTCTGTATTTAAGAGTCTCTTATGGTTTGTCTCCCTCTCCGTTTTTATATTATTTTTGCTTCCCTTCCCTTATGTTTGTCTGTTTTGTGTCATAAATTTCACATATCAGGGAAATCATGTGATATTTGTCTTTCTCTGACTGACTTATTTCGTTTAACTCCTGAGGTTTTGGGCATTCCTTTGTAATTCCCACACCTCCTAGGAAGTTCTGCAGGAAGTGCTTTTGGCAAATCGAGCCCGTTGCCAGGTTTCAGCCACATTATTGCAAATTAAATTTGCCATTTTTTCAATGACTGTTTTCAAATCATTGTCATTATATAGTACATCCATCAGCAAGATGAAAATAAGGAGCTGTTCACTCTGAAAGTTTATATGCAGTCCTATGAATTTTCGGTTGTTTTTGTGAAGCTTTCTATTATTCACCGTCAGGGTGAAAAGGGCATCTTCATTTTCAATCAGAGACTGAATCTGTGTTGTGTTCCATCTGTAACAAATGTGTTTTATTGAAGTCATGAGGTACCAAGTAGTAGTGAAAGGAAGGTAAAATGATGCTGTATTTGCAGCATAGGGTCCAAGGGCTATCCGTCCCCAAGATTGGCCATTTTGGCACAAAGCTTATTTTGAGTTAAAAACAATCAAAATTAAGCATATTCAGGAAAAGTTCTTTACCTACCCCTCCACTGCCAGTAGAACCTGGAAGAGACTTATTCATAGAGATTTCTCTTTACTTAAGAAACTTCTCTGCATAACAAAGCAAACTTTGTTTTCCAAACATCTCTCACTTTCCTGCTAGTGGTCTTCCTCACCTTTGTATTCACAGACCCCTAACCATCTCTTTAGCTCAGAATGTCATACAAGCCTTATGTGGCCTTTGGAATTTCTTGTCTGTGTGGATTCCTAGTAGGTAGAAAATTAGATTTGGTTTTCTCCTGTTAACTCTGTCTCATGTCAATTTGATTCTTAGTCCAGCTAGAAGGAACCTAAAAGGCAGAGGAAATTTTTTTCCTCCAAAAACAGCATGCCAAAGATATAAAGTGAGACATTCCATCAAGCCAAATCTCACACTCATATTTGTAGAGGAGGAAAAATAATTTTCTCTCTACTTTGCTAGTTTTCTCTACTTTTTTAGCTTTCTCCCTCCCTCCCCTGTAATAAAAGATATATAAAAAAGGGAAAAACAGGCAGAAGTTTAGTAACATGCATGCCTCCTATATACATGGGAGAGCCCCAGGAAAAGTGAGTAACTTCCCCAAATGCTCCATGCCACCAATTTAAATACCATCTTTAGCTGAAGACAAAGGAAAGATGTTGAGGAATGCAGGGAGGTGGTGGTGGGGGCCAGCCAGTTAGGGAAGAAAATCACAGTAAATGAGGGTAAAGGTGTTGTGCAAATTTAAGTCCTTGCCTTCCCCACTGATAAGAGTTTCTAGAGATTTCGTCATCCTCCTCTTCTTGGCACAAAGAGAAGAAACCATTACAAATAGAGATTTCTTTGTAAATGTAAATTTTCCTCACAAATGGGCAACTTCAACTGTGTCTGTAGTGCTTCAAAAATAATCAATCTAAAATAATCAATATGGTAGAGATATATTTGGGAAAGTATGTTTTTCTTCCTTTCAAAGGTTTATACATTTCTACAGAGATGAAACTCTTAGGTTTGAGAGGAACCTTATATACTACTTATAACTATACACTTACACTAATATTTATATAAGTATACACACAAACATGTATATATACATGCATATAACATATACACTTTTATTAGTATGTGTAATTGTGATTTCTGATATAGATATATTTGGTCATTCAGAGGACCAAGATAATCCGAAAGAGCAAGAGTGATGGGAACATCTTTTGACATAGTATTTGGTCTCTTGTATGCAGTTCCAGAAATTCCTCCAGAATCATAAAGGTAAAATGGATGTCTTGTTATTTATAACAAGTTCCTTTCCTCCACAACCTGGTTTATGTTAATGAGGTGACTTCTGGAAAGCACCTAAGGATGGGGGCTGGTTGCCAAGGGAACCAACCATGAATGGGGAGTTGGAGATTCCAGTCCTTTCCTTGACTTCCAAGGAGGGGAGAGGGGCTGAAAGTTGAATCAATCACCAAAGGCCAATTCTTTAATCAATCCTGCTCCTTTAAGGAAGCCTCCAAGAATGGGATTTGGAGAGATCCTGGCTTGGTGAGCACCGGAAGGTGCTGGAAAGGAGGTGTACCTGGAGGGGGCATGAAAACCCTCATGTCTTCCCTCTGGCTGTTTCTAAGTTGTATCGTTTTATAATAAACTGGCAATTGACTTAGTAAAATATTTCTCTGAGTTCCATGAGCCACTCTACAAATTAATCAAACCCAAGGAGGAGATCGTGGTAACCCTCTAATTGTGTAGCTAGTACAGATGACAGCCTGGACTTGCAACTGGCATCTGAATCGGGTTGGGAGGTAAGTCTTGAAGGTCTGAGTCCTTCACCTGTGGGCCTGGATGCTATCTTGGGGTAGATAGTGTCAGAATGGAGTTAAATTGTAGGACATCCAGCCGGTGTCACACAGAATTATTGGTGTGGAGTGGCCCCTTTCCTACATTAGAAATTGGCAATCAGAACACCTTTTAATAAGTATATAGTATAATTATATATATGTATACCATATTTATATATAATTATATGTAGTACATAATATATATGAATATATAATGTATTATTTACAATGCATACTCATATGTATTATATTCATATCTATGTATGCATTTACACTATGTATGATACTACTTACAGCATAATTAAATGAATGGGTTTTGAAATTAATTTACCAATCTTTAGTCTAGAACTTCATTTAACAAGGTCTTTTCATAGCAATTTAATTTAAACCATTTCCCCCCATAGATCTTGAAGACCTAACCCAAAGCACTTCCAAATTTTAACGCATCTCATAATATCATTTCTCTTCTCCCTTTATGATGTTTGCTCTTCAGAGACCTTTGGAAAATGTCCTAAGAGGATTTTACCTACTCCATTTCCTGTCTTTCATTTCACTGACTCTCTCTTCTAAAGTCAGGTAAGTGCGCAACGATATCAGAAGGATGTGATTTTTTTCATCTTTTACAGTGAATATAATGGTATTTTCTAGAATATGCTCAAATACTGTTTGGAGTTTCATAGACACATAATTTCAAGCTAAAAGAAAGGAACTCCCATGTGGAACACTGACAAGGGGCTTATACAAGCCACTGGAGGGTGACAGTCCTGGTGTTGTCTCCTGCCAGAGGACAATGGCACAGTGAGGCACTCTTTTTCACCTTTTGTTGTTCTTGTTCTTGTTGTCATTATTATTGTTATTCTGTAAAACAGAAGTATATTCAGGGAGAGAGGTCATGGTAACAGATGCAAAGACTAGAAGCTGGGAAGTTGAAGGCACTCTGGAGCAGGTGACCTGGGTTCTTGTCCCAGTTCTGCTGCCGATTTGCTGTATGGTCACATGACAGCTTTAGCTTCTGCTACCTGGTCTCCAGATTGGTGGTAATCATGGTACTAACTGCCCAGGGAGTTAGTGAGTGTGTGCAAGTACATCTACAGCACCTAGAGCAGTGCCTGGGAAACAGTGAACATTATATAAATACTAGTTATTGCTTTTGCTTGTATTACTATATGTAAGAGAGCTGTAACGAGTAACTTAAAGAACAATTAAATACATTATAAATAAAAACTCAGTTGTCATTCTCATCACTGCACAGTGGGACAGCACATCCTGAGTGCAGTGTGGAGAGAGGAAGTTTCCTTCTCTCGACTGTGGTCTTGCAAACAGAGAACCTCATTAAAAACAGTTATGCCACAGCTGATTGTCAACAGCATCCTCCAAGGAGGGGCATAATGCGAGGTTGATATTGTCTTGGCCCTCTGGCTGACACCTAATAAGCATCCAGATATGTTTCAATTCAATTCTTAGGCTGTAGATTCTAACCACTGGTTGGGAAAACAAAACCCACCTTATGAAAAACTGAGCATGTGTGTGTTTATTGAAGGAGGAAGCAACGAAGGGTGATGGAGCTCCCATCTAAAACTACAAACCTGCTAAGATTACATACAGGAGTTGGTCCCAATGGAGATGTTCAAGGGGACATGCAGGGAATGTGACCTTTCAAGAAATGCAGTTAAGTGAAAGACTCTGTTGAGCCAAGGGAAATATGTACTTTTCACGTTATTAGAGAAATAAGGTCTTTTCCATCCATAAAGGAAACCCCATGACAGAGATTCAAGTGTTTGGAGTCTGTGAGGGAAGGGAATTTCCTTGCAGGGACTGCTGAGTTCGGTTCAGTGAGTGTGGGGATAAAATGTGCTCCATCTGGAAGGACCATGAATGAACCCCACACTGTTACACAGTCATATAATTTACTGCCTACTTAGGGTCATTTAGAGCACAAGGGGCACTAATCATGCGTGTTCTGGGTCAGATGTTATAAACTGGGACAGTGCAGGCAAACTAGAAGGGCTCTATATGTTAAAAAAGAAATTTAGGGGTGCTCGAGTGGCCTAGTCGGTTAAGCATCTGACTTCGGCTCAGGTCATGATCTTGTGTTTTGTGAGTTGGAGCCCCGCATTGGGCTCTGTGCTGATAGCTCAGAGCCTGGAGCCTGCTTTGGATCCTGTGTCTCCCTCTCTCTTTGCCCCTCCCCTGCTCACACTCTGTCCCTCTCAAAAATAAATAAACATTAAAAATTTTAAAGAAAAAATATCTAGGGTGGCTAATACTGGGCAAAATGCCACTTTACTCTTAAACACCTCGACTCCATCCAGATGTGCCGGAGTCCAGCTCCAGCAGGTCCAGGGTTCCCCTGAAGGAGGACAGTGTTGGCGAGAGAGAGTGAGAGAGCCTCAAGTTCCTTTCTGATCACCAGACATCTCTGGCAGGTGTCTCTGCCCTTCTGGCAGGCATCTCTGCCTTGTCTGGTTCTCAAGCTTTACTTATGGCAAAAGGTACAAGGACCAGAAAGAGCAGTGAATGATTTCTCATAGATAAGTTTTACAATTTTCCAGGACACGGGTTCTACAGAATTTACAATTCTAATAGTAATGATTGTCACAAAAACACTTAGCTACAGGCATTCATGTGGTTATAGGTATTTTTTTACAAAACCTCAGGTCTAGCCTTATGGAAGCAACCTTTAACTAAGAGGCAAACAGCATTGTTTAGTAAAGGTCAGTTTTTTATCAGTAAGGGTCATTAGGCTCTTTATACCTCTAAGAGAAAGTTCCCAGAAAAACAGGTTTTCAGAAGTCATGATGTCTGCTCTCACAGTTCCAAAGATGATGGATACATTTTATTGCAGTAGTGACTTTCACAAAGGCATTCAGGCCCAGAAGGCAGTCAGTTATCAGTTAATTGCTTAGGGGAAAATTATATGTTGCATTAAGGTGTATCTAGTTTACTCATCTTTTCCCTGACCAGGTGCAATCACACCTCAGGGACAGGGCAGGGGGACAGGCCACTCCTGACACTAATCAGCAAAGCACTCTGAGGTTTGGTGCCCAAGCAGAAATGAAAGTTTCAAGAGGCTGGATTTTGGGAGCTGTCTGGGGGCAAGAGACTGTGCAAACTTGCCACACCCTCACCAGGAATTTTCACTCTACTGGTAAGTTCAAATAGCTCCCAACACAGATGAGTCCCAGATTCTACAAACTTCGAGAATCAGGGACGGGCATAGGGTTACTCTTTGGTCCACTATGCAACTAACTGAAGAAGAAGCAATTACATAAACAGGATGCAATCTTTCTGGTTCCCTGTCTAGTGATTTCTCTTTCTGTAGATGACTCACTAGAGTGTGGGTGTCTGTGAAATAGTATTGAGTAGTAATAGACGAATATAAAGTTTATATAGCTTACTGGATTATTGTAAAAATCAGCAGTATGATTTTAAAGAGCATATAGAGCTAGTTTTAATTAAGGAATTAAAACTCTTTTCATTTATTGAACAGCCTTGGGCATTGATCAAGTACTTCCGCAAGTTTGTCAGAATTGTTTCCATGTTCCTCCTTCTCAGAATTGTGGGGAATATCAGTCAAATTGTTTTGTACTCAAAAGGGAAGGACAAAAATGACTCAGAAGAAGATTTTCACCCAGATCTTCATATGAATGGAAGAGGGTTGATGGGGACAAAGAGTGTTAAAAATCTTTGTGAAGCTGAATTTTCATTTAATCCATCATGGTGGCCTCCAAACCAGAACGGGACAGTGTTGAATGCATTCCGCTCATGTCCATTTTTGCTGCTCTCGAAGGCACACTCAGGCTCATTATTTTACTTATTATAACATTAAAAGGTACCGTTCTTCCTATGTTCTGAAGGAGTCAAAGCTTTCATTTCATTTCAGATGGAGCTAATTATTTTGGAAGTTTTCCATTCCAATTATTTTCAAAAGGTTGGTCCTTTAGTGTTCGCAAGGTGTGATTTAAGGAATAAAAACCAAAATGAGAAGTGAGCTCCAGTCCATGCCAAGAGAAGAGTTTTGCCTTGCTAGCCGAGTGTCTGACATGTCACAAGCATTTGATCAATAGTACTATTATTGTTATTATTACCGGAATATTTTTTTTTCAGTTGTTTCAACTATCTCAGTAAGTCTTGTGGCCATCTGTATGTGAATAATTCCAAATTTACTTCTCTGGTCCTGATATTTTGGACCCTGTAGAGCAAGCTGCTCTCCTGACACTCATATACCTGTTTGAGAAAATGTCTCATGCTTGACAGACCCACAAAAGACAGGAATTTAGGGGCGCCTGGGTGGCCCAGTCGGTTAAGCGTCTGGCTTCAGCTCAGGTCAGGATCTCACAGTTCGTGGGTTCGAGCCCTGTGTCAGGCTCTGTGCTGACAGCTCAGAGCCTGGAGCCTGCTTCAGATTCTGTATCTCCCTCTCCCTCTAACCTTCCCGTGCTTGCACTGTTTCTCTCAGTTTCTCAAAAATAAATAAAAAATATTTAAAAAAAACAGACAGAATTTTCATCTCCTAATTGTTCCTTCTCAGGTCTTTAGCCTTTTATTCATTCTTTTCCTGAAATGTTTACTGAATGTCTACTATGTGCCAAGGAGTAATATGGACAATATTGATGAAGCCATGGTCTAGATAGATAAAAAGATCGACTTTAATAGAGTTTGTTTACTGATGCAGGAAATGATCAAGGAAATGAATAAAGATACACTGTAATTCCAAAGAGTGATAATTATTCTGAAGAAAGATAAAACCACAGTAAGGTTTTTAGAACAGCATCTATGTAAGCATTTGATATTATAATAAGGAAATCTCCTTTTCTCAAATTCTCCAGTAACCCAGAGCAAAAAAATATATATATTTTTGTATAAATATAATATTTGTATTATGTATAAATATATATATATATATATATATATATATATATATATATACACACACACACAAAGTTTTTATGGTTTTACAACATTTGGTCTCTAGTTCTATCTCATTTTATGATTCCCTGTACTCAATGTGTTCAAGCCACACTTTCTTCACTGTTTCCTGACTTTTCCAAATGTTTTCAGACCTCCCCTTTCCTCCTGGCTCCTCTCTCTAGAGGCACGCCCTGCCTGTTTTCCCATGGCTGTTTCCTTTTGTTCTGGTCTTGGCTCCAATGCTGTCCACAGAGGGAGGCATTTCTGACGTCCTTGCTGAATCCTCCCATGCCTATCACTGGTACATGCTGCGTCATGTTATGCTTCAGAGCACCTGTCTTGTGTCTTCTTGTTTACTTGTTTATAGTATGCTTCTCCCCCTAGGATTTACACGCATGAACCCAAAGACCTCTGTTTCTTCAGGGCTATATCATCATTGCTCAGAGCAGGTGATCTGTAAGTATGTATTCGATGAATGAAATATACTGCTCCTTTGAAGATTTGGGGTGAAATTTGAAAAAGCTAAAGCTCAAGTCCCTCCTAAGACCCACCCAAGGAAATATTATTGTTCATTTACTGGAAAACATTGGCTAGTTTACACCACATGGCAGTAAGCATGTCATCAAAAAAGTATGGTGAGGTTGAAATCAGGGAAGGCACCGAGGGCGTCTTCAGGGAATGACTCCAGTAGGTTAAGGCACAGCCACTGGTGTGTCATCTCACAGGCATGGTGCCTGGAGACCAGCACTGGGAAATGATGAGCTGCAGCAAGTCTAGTTTGCTGGTTGTGTTACATTGTCAGAAGCAGAGAGTGCGTGCACGCATGTCTTTAGTACACTGCAGTGTTTTGTTTTGTTTCAGATGAAAACATGAAGAGACAGGCTGGACATCAAATCCTATGAGAAAGGAAAGGGGAAGAAACAGTTTCTTAGAAAATTTTTTTGATGAAGATCTTTATGTAGAAAAACATGTGCCGTCGTCAGATAAATGCCACTGGTTGACTTCACAAATGTGTTTTCTGTGTTAATTTGAAATTTTGATGATACTAGAAATGTTTGTGCCCTAAATTCTATTTTATCCATAGTTCCGACAAAATAGAGGAGGGCTGTGGGATCTAAATCACATGGGCCAAAGGTCCTTCAGAGTTTTAGTCCCTCAAAAGCCATGGGATTAATGTTTAGGTCTTTGTGAGACAATTCACTGAGTGAGTCCCTTTTCTAAATCAGCCCCAAGTGTGCCCTTCAGAGTCCGCATCTCCTCTGCCCAGGTGACTGTAAATGGTGGTACAGTCTTTATAGGCTAAGTGGAAGCCAGGGTTTCTCCACCTGCAAACATGAAGTGTATCCTGAGTTCCCAAGGTTGGCGGGGCGGCCAACACCAATGGGCATGTACAGATGCACCATGTGGACTGCATTGCAGGGAAGCCTCACTCTGAGTCTGGGCCCCAAACATCTCTCTGGACTATTCTGTGCCACAGAAGGAAGGAGGGAGGCAGAACCAGAGTGAGCACTAACACCTTCTGAAATAAGTGAGGTCTCATTTGTTCTTCTAAGTTCTATTTAGCATCCCTTCCCATGAGGCTTCCTTGACTTCTTGATTGCAGAATTAGTAAAGACCCATCTTTATTAAACCCCCACACCTCACAGGCTCACAGTTCAAGGTTAGTTATTGGGGATGCTTTCCAAGACAGCTGTCCTCAGGGAAATGTTTGGCACCATGGATCATTTCTAACAATAAGTCTTGAACTTTCAGGCAATTAGGATACCCTCGCCCTTCCCCTGTTGGCAATTTTCCTGTATATATGGTTCAAGGTTTTGTTTGTTTGTTTGTTTGTTTATCCCTACTTTGTGAGAGCTGCTACCAAGGTCTTCTTGCCCTGTGCTCACCTTGTTCTGAGGCCAACTAGACCCTGTGGGTGAAGATGCCTCCATGGCCCTGTGAAGTCCCTGGACCCCAGAGCAGACCGTTTATAAACCTCACTGCCCCTTTCCAGGATAAGTGGCCCCTGAATTCATGTGGGCATGTGTTCTGATTAAATCTGGTCTTCCTGGCCTTTGAGCATAACTTGTACTTGGATTATTAGGCAGAGATTTGGTCACTTACTGTGCTTTCCTTTTAGATCTGTGACACCCCATCTCCTGAGGACTGGCTTATTATCACTGCTGCCTCCTCACGTGTCCCCCATCGATTGATGAGCTTATTGGCTTTAACTGGAAAAGGTTTGCAATGGCCACTGAGTGTCTGGCACCTAAACGGTACATGTATTGTTCCAGAAGTGCTTGTTACTACTGAACAGTGTTTATCGCTTCCCCTGGCATGGCTTGGCTCCAGGCTCTGGTTTTTACTAATCTCTACCTGGGGCTCCCACACTGCTATTTCTTCTCTCCTCCGTCTCCTGGCCTATCTTACTTTTCTGACTCTGGCTTTAGCGGCTGCAGTCTGCTGCCACCTTCTTCTGGATGCTCCCAATAGGATTAGATTTTGTTAAGTTAATCAATTAAGTGATTTGATTTAATGCAGAGTGCTCAATCAGAATCTAGCTGGATGGTCAATTTTACCAATGGGAACCCAATTTTCCCTGTTGAGGTTAAAATACATATGGGAACCAGACATTTTTCACTCTCAGGTGAAAATGAAAGGAAGTCGGCCTACTTTAATTAGAATATAAAATGGTATAATTTCAGAAGCATTAAGATCTTATTATTAAGTGTTTAATATTCTCTTATAATTCACATTCTTTGTAGATGAACATTGGTTGAACTGATGAATTTAAATAGAAGCAAAGAAGATAGAACAGTTTTAAGTCTAAACATCCAAAATGGGCAAAACAATGAAGAAATTTCTAAATTGGTTAATATATTTTTTATTATAATTCCTAGAAAAAGGTACCTAATACCTAATGCCTCATTTCTATTAAAGAAGATTTTGATATGGACATTAAATTTAATGATACATTTCTAAATAATAATCTACTTGTACTAGTTTTTAAATTTAAATCTTAGAATTAAATCCTAGAATCCTTAGAACTATAATTTTTGCTAAATAAGATTTATATGCTTGGAAATTGCATTAGAATTTTGAAGGTGTAAATGGTGAAAAATGGCTTAAAATGGCAGAAATGAAACATTCCTCAGAAGCTATGATTTGTTGAAGAGATGCTCTTATAACCAGGCGTGGCCACAGTTTCCTGTATCTACAGGAGTTTGGTAAGGACATAAATTGGAACTTAAATTCTTGGCCATTGGCATTCACTATCAGGCCACAGGGACTGCTGATGAATGCAACAGACTCCAAAATGCATAATTTGCCTAAGAGCATTCAAATTAAATTCATTAAAAAACAACCACCTGTGATTCTGGCTAAACACACATATATGAAACAGAGAGGACCAGCAGGTCACCAGCTTGCAAAAACTTGGCAAAAACTGCCCTCATGTGATTATGTTTTTGAATCCACAAATAGCATACATTTAGAACATAAGTATATAAGACAAATTATATCCACAGCAACACTTTAAATACTGAGGCTGACATGATCATCAAATGATCACTGCATATTATTGTTCCCTTGATAAAGAGTGAAGAGTAGAGACCTGATCAGGTCCATGATCATGAAACTCAGTTTATTTTAATTTTTTATTATTATTTCTTTTAGAGAAACTGAATGTGAATGAGGGAAAAGGGCAGAGGAAGGGAGGAGAGAGAGAGAGAGAGAGAGAGAGAGAGAGAGAGAGAGATTTTCAAACAGGCTCCATGCTCAACATGGAGCCGGACGTGGGGCTCTATCCCACGACCTTGGGATCATGGCCTGAGACAAAATCAAGAGTTGGGTGCTCAACTGACTGAGTCACCCAGGTGCCCCAAAACTCAATTTAATTGTGCATGTGTGTCAGATGCTCTGTTCCTGGACCTAGGTTCCGTATAGGCATCCTCCATTTGTGCGCAGGTCCTGAGCCATGGAGCCTGGTAAGTGGTGTCCTCTGTGTGCCTCCTACTGTGTCAAGGGGGTGTGAATAGTCTTAGAGAAAGACACATTCTGATCTCCCCTGTGCCCCTTTCTCCCAGACCTCCCCAAGGAGTAAAATTCTGGGGAAAGAGCTTAACTCTGATTTTATACACATTAGCATATTACCAATATTTGTAGGAATGGTGAGGATGTTTTACCTTTATTTGTACAGCAAATAAAAATAATCATGTTAGAGGAGCCTGGGTGGCTTAGTCGGCTGAGTGTCTGACTTTGGGCTCAGGTCATGATCTCAAGGCTCATGAGTTCTGTGCTGAAGCTCAGAGTCTGGAGTCTGCTCCAGATTCTGTGTTTCCCTATCTCTCTCTGCCCCTCTCCAGCTCACACTCTGTCTCTCTCAGTAATAAATAAACGTTAAAGAAAATTTAAAAAATAGTCATGTTAGTTCTGTAGAGCTGAAGAGTAGCCTGAAGATGTGTGTGTGCGTGTGTGTGTGTGTTTGTGTATGTGTAGAGAAACAGAGGGGGAGAGCTTGATTTGAACTTACTGTTAATATTTGCCTAGGTTAGAAATATAAAATTCCAGAAAAAGTTTAGTGGGAAGCAATAATGATATAAAAAAGTTTTATAAAATACTTAGTGTATAAATAAATAATTTGCCATTAACACCAAGTTTTATGTAATCAGAATTTTCTCCAGCATCTCAAAGCATAATAGCTCTTTAAGTATTGGGCAAATAATTCTTTATAAATACACCTTGGAATGTTAAAAAGTAAACAAACATCTATTTATTGCCTCCATTTCCCAGAGTTAGTTACAAGGAAAGTTGGTGGAATAGCAGAGCGAACTTCAAATTGTTAAAGGATAATATGGAATAAATCTGTGGGGTTTAGGACTATCTCATATGTGCAGAAGGGAGAGAGAGAGGGAACAGTGGAGTTTGCTGCATTGTGAGGAGAGGACATGAAAGAGGAAGTGTCTTCCTGGGACCCTTGGGGGGTAGAGACCCCTCCCAGCATCCAGCTACCATCACTGAGACCAGATCACCCAGCCTAGGCCCCAGCTGCTTAGTAAGTGTAGCTCTCTCTGTTTCCAGATCTCTCTGTGGTGAGGTCCCCGGCTAAGGACAGTAGACATTTCCTATTTACCTAAACTCTGGAGCCAGACTGCTTGGGTGCAAATCTGAGCCTGGCTTGGTGCTTCTGAGTAGTAGGCTGGCCTCTCCAAGGCTCCATTTCCTAGTCTGCAAAATGGGAAGAATAAGAAGTTGGTTGTTGTGAGGACTCACAGTCACCTGTGAGATATTTTGCCATCATCCTGCACTTTAAGTGGGCCTCATTAGCAGACAGCGGCCACGACACTAGAAAGAGATGAAAACAACTCTATGCTCACAAAACAAGCAAGGCATGGCCATATACCTTCCAATGCTTTGGTCAGCCCAAGGACTGAGCCACTTTATGGTTATTGCTCTCACAACGTGTTCATTTAGCCTACTACCCACAGACCCTGATGGTTTGGGACAGCACGGCACTGGCTGGATAGATGTCAGTGAGCCACTCTCACATCCTCTGGAGTTTGTCTGGGGTTCGTTCCTTTCCCTCTCTCCTAGCGCCGTTGAATTTTTCCTGCACATCTAATTTCTTCCTGGAAGCAAAGGCAATGCCAGGGGACAAGGCTCTGAGCTGCTTTGCTCTTTCTGTGGAAATGACGATGGGACTTGAACACACTGCAAAGGTAAGCTCAGGGGGAGGGTTGTGCTGTGCTTGCTTAGCGGTGCTCTGGACAACACGTGATGTGAGCAGCCGGGCTCCGTTCCACAAGGGTCAGATCAGCCTCAGAACGTCATCTCTTTAGTGACTTCATGGGAGAGCTTCACTAACATGACAACCCGTAGCTGTAGTCATCATAGGGAAGGGTGTTCAGACCTGTACAGTAGTGGCTGGAACAGAGAGTAAGAAGCTCCTGGATTTGGTAGCATTTCCTGAAGGAAAAATGAAGGCTCTTTTTTTTTTTTTTTTTTAACCTGAGTAGTGTATGTGGGAAGGAAAAATGCTTGGCAGGTATTCATGATGGGTACATTTTCCTTGTTTAATGAGGGGATTCAGCTCTTGTGTCATTAGTGTTTCAAAGAAGAGATATAGAAGAGATCATTGGCAAAGTGGTCATTCAGTTTTTTCTACATTGTTTAGGGCCCAAGACCTTGAGACAACTTATTTGAAGTGACTTCCCAAATTCTTAGGTCTGCATTTGTAGCTGGCCAGTGCCCACTGCTCTCGGAGAGGTGAAGATATTCCTTCCTAATGCCTTCCCCCTTTGTCACCACCACCCCTCCACTTAGCTAATTAGGGAATACAGAATATAATGAGTTGAACTTTAGTGGATGTGGGAAACATATCTATAACTTGGGAACATGGTATTTCAGGTGGACCAATTATCTTTGAATCCAGGAAGGAGTTGTATTGAATTGGCAGCTGAGGGTGTCAATGAAAATGTGTCTAGGACAAATGTAGGTGGGATTAGTTTATTTCTAATTCAGTAACTGAGTTGAGAAGGCAGGGCCTGGTGAGGTTTAAGAAAGCCCACCAGTATCACAGCAGGAAGGAAGCTGAGTCCTACTGACCAAGTCCTAGTAGAAATAGGAGAACTCTATCCATTTGCCTGAATGAGATCTCACATTTTGACCATTTTTGTGACTCTGGTATAAATGCATGTTTACAGAATGTTTAATTGATATAAAGTTATAGATTGCAATATTGGTATGAGCTTCTCAGTGTTCTAGACTATTATAGATAGGTGCTTACCAAAACTATTTAACCAGAAGTTCTGGTTATATAATGATCCTGGTAAATCATGCTTCAGAATCTGAGAAACCAGTAAAAAAGGAATATTAATGGTAATATTGACCTTAAGATAACAGAATTTCCAGAGTTTTCTATCCGAGCTAGACTTTATCTGAGTTCCGGCTGTTGAACCAAGCATGCTGGCCTTCCTCTCTCCACTTTTCACCTTAAACTATCTTGTGAGCAGAGTCCTGACATCTGCTGTTTGTGCCAGGTGGCTTTCTATACCAAATGGGGCTCCTGGCAGTGACTTTTGGTTTTGTTGCCCATCAGTGAATACTGGAGCTCTGAACAGCTGTCGTAGAAGCAGTAAGAAGGAGGTCCTTGATCAGCAGAAGGATTTCAGAATCCTTTGGTCCAAAATAAATGTCCATACAGAGCGATCAAGAGTGACAGTTCATCAAAGCTTGAGGTCACCCTGGTTATTTGCATTTTTATAAGACCTACATCATGCAGATTGTCTCTGTGTAAGACTATCATTCACCCTGCATGGCCCAGAGCACTAGAGTTAATGTAACTGGAAGGTATACATGAGACCGGAAGGTGAAAAAGATCAGCCATCGTCATGATGAATGTAAGCCCCCAGGCTCCGCCTCCTACTTTCCATCTCGTCTTCCGGCTGCTCCCCCTGACTTGTGTCAGAACATTTTCTTCCATTTTGCAGACCTCTGCCCTAGAAACATAAGCAGATGGGTGCATCTAAAATTTGGGATTTAAAAATCCTAGATCTTCATCTACTTCTAGGAGAGTGTTTACAAAACCGCTTCCAGTCCTCATTAACTAAAGGAATTGGATCTAAGCCAATTGGATCTAAGGGAATGTGCTTATTTTCACTGTGTAGACTCTACCTGACTTGGCTCTGGGCACTGCAAAGTCAATTGCTTCTGAAGCCACATTTTTGCCTATTCAGAGAAACCCATCACCACAGCACTGCTGTTCGGAAGAACAGCCCCATGGTGCTAGGGGCGCCTGGAATATGGCTCGCCTGAGCTGGGATGTGCTGCACGCATAAAACAGACATTGGATTTCTAAGACTTACTGTGAAAAAGAGAGTAAAATATCTTACTAATAATTTTAAATTGGTTGCATGTTGAATAGTAATAGTTTGAATATATGAGGGCAAACAAAATGTGTTACTGACATTAATTTTACTTGCTTCTTTCTTACCTTAATGCTGTGGCTACTAGGAAAGTTACTATCACATATCCGGCTTGCATCACATGTGTGTGGACAGTACTGCTATTGACTATACATGAAATGTCTTTAGGGAAGTCACAAAATGTTCTTAAATGATTATTTTATAGAAGCAAGAACTAAAAAATATACCTCGAAAAAATGACTTTCAAAGGGATTATGTTTCTGATTAGGTGACAGTGAGTTTTCCTGCCCGGGAGTTCTCAGGGATCACACAGAAAAAGCGAGAGATCTCTGGTTAAATTCTAGGTAACACCTAATGGCTGGATTTACATGATGACTTAATTTGGATGGTAAGGAAATAATCATAAAGGTATGGATTCTTTTAAATATCTGGAGCTACACACTCAATAAGGGAGGATTATGTAGCCGAAAATGCAAATAGGTGTTTAGTGAATTATTTCCAGTTTTTATTGCTTAAATAAACGAGCTAATCCTGGGAAAATTGTAGCCACTACCAGTATTAAAGGACTCATGAGTTATATGAAGTGGAAAGTTATACAGAAATGAAGGTTGCAATCAGAGAAGTAAAGAAGTATAAATTGCTTCAAAGAAGCTATAAAGGATCTTTCTAGTACTAACCAGGATTATTAGATAGCCAGGGTTATCTGTCTGGCCCATTGGGATTTTTAGTTAAGATAGAAATTTTCCATATATATTTACTATTCCAAGGAGATATGGGGTGATCATATCCCCCCAAGACAAATGGTCCCTTAGCGGTCAAATTGACAATCAAGAGGTTTTCAAAATTCTGAAAGAGAATTGAAAATGAGGATTACTGATTTTTCATTAATGTTTTTTGTTATAGAGTTCTTCTCTTCAACTTTATTAAAGCACAACTTCCACAAAGTAAAATGTTTTCCTTTTTAGGTGTACAATTGGATGAGTTTTGAGAATATGTGCGCTCATGTAACACCACCCCAGTCAGGACATAGAACAACTCTGGCACTCCCAAGAGTTCCTTGGGATCCTTTACAAAAATCCTCTGACCCCCTCTCTGGGCCATTGGTGATATAATTTATAACACCGGAGATCAGTTTTGCCTCTTCTAGGCTTCCTATAAATGAAATCATGTACTTTTTTGGTGTCTAGTTTCTTTAGCTCAGGATAAATGTTTAGTATACATCAGTACTTAATGCCTTTTTATTGTTGAATGCTATTGTTGAAGAGCATACCATAGTATGGATAAACACATTTTGTCCAACTTACCGATGGATGTTTGTGTTGTTTCCAGTTTTTGGCTATTATGAATAAAGTTGCTATAAATATTCATAGGCAGGTTTTGTGTGGACCCAGGTTTTCGAATCAGTTGGGTGAAATCTAGGAGTGAAATTGTTGATTGTAAGGTGAGACTATGTTTAGTTTTGTAAGAAACTGACAAACTGCTTTCCAAAGCGGCTGCCTCAGTTTGAACTTCCAGCAGCCTGGATGAGAGGCCCTGTTGTTCTGTGTACTTGCCAGTGTGAAGTGTCTGTTGAGATCTTTTGCCCATTTTTTCATTTGGCTGCTGTTTTCTTATTGTTGAATTTTACAGAGTTTTTGTATATTTTGGATCCAAGTCCTTTATCATATATGTGTTTTGAGAACATTGCATCCTAATCTATGGCTTATGTTTTAACAGTAGGAGCAGTTTTAAATTTTAATAAATTTCAACTTATTAATATTTTCTTTCTTGGATCAGGCTGTTGAGGTCATGTCTAAAAACTCATCACCTGCTATTGTTTGAATGTATCTCCCCACCCCATCTCCAAATTCATATGTAGAGATACTAATGCCCCAACTTATGGTATTAGGAGATGGGCCTTTGCGAGGTGCTTAGGATCTCATGAGGGTGGGGCCCTCATGAATGGGATTAGTGCCCTTATTAGAGAAGCTCCAGCTTACAGCTTGGAAGAGGACCGTCTTCCGGTTATGCGGGCACCCTGATCCCAAACGTCTAGCCTTCAGAACTAGAAGAAAAAATTTTTGTTTACGAGCTACCCAGTCTGTGATATTTTGACATAGTAGCCATAAGACATCACCAAACCCGTGCTCACCTACATTTTCCTTTATGATTTTAGAGCTATTCAGATTTTCTATGTCTTTTTTAATCAGTTTCAGTAGTTTGTGCTATTTTGGGAAGTCATCCACTTTACCTAAATTATATAACAGATCATCATGCAGTCATTCATAGACTTTCTTTATAATTTTTTTTGAATTGACAGTAATAGTTTCTCCTTCATTTAATTTTAGTAAATTAAGTTTTCTCTATTTTTCCTGGCTAGTCTAGTGAAAGATGTCAATTTTCTTGGTGTTTTTGAAGAACCAACTTTTGGTTTTGTTGATCTTCTCAATTGTTTTTCTATTCTCTTTCACTGATTTCACTCCAATCCCATTTCCCACCCTCCCCCCTTACTTTTTCTTAGCTTGGGTTTGGTTTGCTCTTTTCTCCAGTGTCTCAAGATGGAATGTTAGGTTGTAGACTTGAAGTCTTTTTTCACATTTGGTATATTTTTTACTGCTATAAATTGCCTTCTAGGTAATGCTTTAGCTACATCCTCTACATTTTAGTATATTGTGTCTTAATTTTAATTCATTTCAAAGTATTAAAAATTTTTAATGTTTATTTACTCAAAAGAGAGAGAGGGAGAGAGAGAGAAAGAGAGAAAGAGAGAGAATGAATAGGGGAGGGGCAGAGAAAGAGGGAGACACAGAATCCGAAGCAGGCTCTAGGCTCCAAGCTGTCAGCACAGAGCCTGACACGGGGCTCAAACCCATGAACCATGAGATCATGACCTGAGCCAAAGTCAAATGCTTAACTGACTGAACCACCCAGGGACTCCCCAAGTATTTTTTTTTTAATTTCCCATATGATTTCTTCTTGATCCATTGGTTGCTTAGTGATATGTTGCTTAATTTACAAGTATTTACAAATTTCCTATTTTTTTCTGTTGTTAATTCCCAATTTCACACCAGCATAATCAGAGGTATACTTTGTCCAATTTCAATTCTTTTAAATTTTTTGAGGCTTAGTTTATGGCCTAAATTACTGTCTATACTAGAGCATATTCCATTTACTCTTCCAAAGAATGTGTATTCTTCTCTTGTAAGGTGGAATGTTACGGATGTCTGTTGTGTCCAAGTTTGTGTATAGTGTTGTTCAAGTCTTTTGTGTCCTTGCTGGTTCTCTGCCCAGTCATTCTATTTATTCTTGAAAGCCGAGTATTGAAGTCTCAAACTATTATCGTAAAATTGTTTACTGCTACCTTCAATTCTATTAGCTTTTGCTTCATGAATTTTGGGACACTATTGTTAGATGCACTTATACTTATAATTCTTATAACTTTGATAGATTGCCCCCATCATAATATAATTTATCTCTTTATCTCTAGTAACATTTTTATTTAAAGTCTATTTTGTGGGATTAGTGTAGCCATTCCAAATTACTCAAAGCTGCTGTTCACATGGTATATCTCTTTTCCATCCTTTTATATTCGCCTATTTGTATCTTTGAATCTATTGTGTGTCTTCTGCGAATTTATAATCTCACAACTTCTGTAGGTCAAAAGTTTGCGTAGACTTGGCTGGGTCCTGTGCCTAAAGTCTCACAAGTCTGAGACCTTCTACAAACAGCATATAGTTCAATCTTGTTTTGTTTTATTTTATTTACCCAGTGTGATTGCACTGTTTTATTCATTCATATTTAATGTTATTATTAATATAGCTGGGTTTATGTGTACCATTTTACCCTTTGTTTTCTACATGTCTCATGAAATGAGTCTTTGTACTCCAGATGGTGGATTACTGTAGCCAGAATGACCCTACAAAAAATGTCCAGATTCTAAATCTAGAGACTTGTGAGTACATTTTGCCACATGGCAAAAGGGACTTTGCAGATGTAATTACAGTCATGACATTAAGAAGATTATCCTGGATTATCCAGGTGGGTATTCTCTAATCACACAAGCCCTGGAATCAGAGATATAGTGCAGAAGGGGAAGTCAGAGAGACTTGAAGTGTGAGGAGGACTTAGCCCACCTTTGCTGGAGGGGGGCCACATGGAAAGCGTGAGTAGGAATGTGGATACCACTTAGAAGCAAACATCAGCTCCTGGCTGACAGTCAATGAAGGAATTGGGACCCCAGTCGTACATACACAAGAAACTGAATTTAACCAACAATATGAATGAACTCTGATTCTTTTCCAGAGCTTCAGCCTTGTGAGACCTTTAGGCTCAGGACCCAGCCAAGTCTATGCAAACTTCTGACCTACACAAGTTGTGAGATAATAAATTCACATTGTTTTAGGTTGTTAAGTGTGTGCTAATTTGTTACAGCTGCATCAGAAGCTAATCTACATATAATGAGGTGTCTGTTATGTCAGGTGAGTCAAGTGAGTTAGAAGAAACCTAAAGCCAATCAAGGATGGATATTTGAGGTGAACTCCACAAAGAGAAACAGAACCATTTAGAGAAAGATGGGTCACAGACACAGAACTAAAGGCCGGGAGTAAGGAGAAGAAAAGAATTTGCTCATCAATATTGATGTTAAAAATTGTTGAAAGTGAATTATTATGTATAGAATGTTATGCATGGGTGCCTGTGCCTTTTGTTTGGAGGAGAAGGATCTTAGAACACTCTTTACTAATCTTAGAATGGTCTTTGTTCCATATAAACATGAGGCTTATACTTTTGTTCAAGAAACCAAGATCTTGGGGCACCTGCGTGGCTCAGTCAGTTAAGCATCCAACTTTGGCTCAGATCTTATCTCACTGTTTGTGAGTTTGAGCCCCGTGTCAGGCTCTGTGCTGACAGAGCAGAGCCTGGAGCCTCCTTACGATTCTGTATCTGCCTCTCCTCTGCTCATGCTATCTCTCTCTGTCTCACTCTCAAAAATAAATAAATATCAAAAAAATTTCAAAAAAGAAACTGAGTTCTTATTTATTGACTTAGAAAGGAGAGGGGATCAGCATATCAACAGATAGGATTTTTCTCATCCAATCTTGAATAGTTTAATAATTCAAATAGAAAATACAAATAACATAATGGGCTGCATTAAACATTCTCAGTAATAGGGCAATTTTTGCATTCAGTAATTCTTGTTATTAAAGGATGGGCTGGAGCCTGGGAGAGCTGACGTCTCAAAGACTCTGACGTGGATTGGAATTTCAATCTTTCACATTTCCCTATTCTATTCTCCGAGTGTTCTTTGGGTCACAGGGAGGTTTTACAGCAGCAACTTATCAAAAATATTGCCTTAATCTTCAATCATCTTTTTCTTTCTAGTGACTTATTCCATATACTCTTAAATCAAATGAAAATGTGAATCTTGACGTCCATCTGATACAATTCTCCCAAGTAATAAAAAAAGGTGAGGGGTGGGGGGACTCAGCTAGAGGATGAGAACTGCCAGGATAAGTCCAGCCAGCTGGGGTAGGACGCTGATTAACCGCACAGCACCCAGGTGGGTCTCTGGGGATTGCCAGTGTGTGCCAGGTGAAGTGATTTCTCACCACTTCCCAACATTTGTGCCCATAGATCATTGCGCTGATCTATCAATCTCACAAAGGTTAAAAGGGACAGTACTCAAAACCTGGCCTGGAGTGGCGGAATTTCAATAGGCTGTTATGTCATGGAGTTTAAGGCTTTTTAAAGGGAGTTATTTTAAGGTTGATACCAAATGTCATTTAACCTTTTCTCCCCAACCTCCCCAAAAGGCATTATAATTATGGCACCTAATTCATCTGCTGTCTCCTCTTTTTCATTTCCCACTTTCTACAAATGAATCTATAATTGGTCAACATAAATATAAGCCTTTGTTGTTGTTTTTGTTGTTGTTGTTGTTCAGTGGTTCTCCTAGAATTAAATCCCTATTTGAAATGGAAATAACATGTCTTCATCTGCTTAAATGCCTTTTGGTTATTTCTGACCACATTAACATCACAAAAATGTCTGCACATAATCTATAGCAGATGTTCTTCTCATGCCAGGAATAAATTACAATGGCTACTAGGGGAAAAATTGTTTTCTGTGCTTTTTTCAGAAGAAAGGTTCTTCGTGGGGAATAGCATCCCCTTATGGACCTAGAGTTATTTTTTGGCTTTTAGCCTTTAATTAGAGAAAATGGGATTATGCTCTACGGTTGAAACAGACAAGGGCTTCATTAATAAATATTACCTATTTCCTCAAGACTAAGTATATGTCTATACACTGTGTTTGGAGGTTTTCTGAGAGTCTGTCTTGCAAAATCCTTCTTGCTCTACTTGCTTCCTGAAATGCCACCATTACCTCCTTCTTTGCTTGAGGCTTTTTCCCTGGTTGGATATGAATACTCACAATTATCTTAATGTATGTAACTCTACTGCTACCCCGTCTTACTGTGCATGATGTTAAGGTGACATCCAGAGGATTGCCTGTTAATGATAAATATTTAAAACTTACAGAACTGGGGGGGGGCACTTGTGGGGAGAAGTACTGGGTGTTACATGGAAACCAATTTGACAATAAACTATTATTAAAAAAATTTACAGCACTTATAAGGATTTAGACAAAGATTTGGAACTGTAAGCTTCTCAAAGTTATAAAAGCTATAAAATTGAGATAAAGGTATAGATATCCATCATATCATCTCTTAAAAACACAATTTTATGGGGAAGAGGCAGAAAAACCACAGGGCATGGACCAGTGGGTCAGGGAGCATCTCTGTCTTGAAAGACTAAGCAGGGGAGGTAGGGCTGAACACAAACCTCATGTATTTGATTATTTTTCTTGAGCTTAGTCCTGCTTTAAAAAATAAATGCTTTGCTTTCCTTTGTAATTTGTCCTTTCTTTTAAAACTTAATTTATGGGTTGTTATGAATGAATGAATAAAATGCCTTCACGGATCCCAATTTGCGAAGTTAAAGATTACCCTGCTAACATTTTTTTTTCCTTGGCATGAAAGAGAGCTTTTCTTACACTGAACCCCTCTCTCAACCAGTCATAACAAGTCGAGAAAGACAGGATGGAAAGTTATGGGAAACATTTCCAAAGCTCAAGTTCAGGCTGAACCTTCTTCTCTCTCCCTCTATTTTTATAGTCTGGCTTTATTTTCACCAATGGCAGTCCCTATGGCAATAACTGATTGTAAATAGCAGACTTCCCTTCTTAATGTAAGCTCTCTTTTCAACTTCTTTTGCTTACTTGTGACTCTTATAGACATCTTAATTTCCTTTTCCTCAACACTGGGTGTATGAGCCATGCAGTGTCAAAGTGCTGTACCTACAGCAGAGGATTTAGCTTTATTTCTGGACTATCACTTGTAACTTGAGCTCAATGGACGCCCAATTTTCCTCAAATGGAATACAAAGGCAGGGCTTTCAACTTCTCTGTATCTAATTATAAAGAACCAGAAGCATGACTTCTTAGGGTTTTTCAGTTAACTTTTTCTTTTTCTTTTTAAAGTTAGGGATTTTTCCTTCTCCCTCAAGTTATATCCAGAGGATTGCCTGCTAATGATAAATATTTAAAATTTACAGAACGTACAAGTATTTAGAGAAAGATTTGGAACTATAAGTTGCTAAAACTGCAAAAGCTATAGAACTGAGATAAAGGTATAGAACTACAGGATTTAGACATAGCTATGAATTATTTGAAGCCTTTAAGAGCTATCACAGATACAAACTACCTTCTGAATCACTCAAAGAAAAATAACTCACTAATCTAGAAATAATTGTGGATTTTTTCTTTTTGAAATTGGCACGTATGGAAAATTTGCTAGAATGATCATTATCATGTACTGGGGACAGTTTCTTTTTCTCTCTCCCCTATTTTGCCTTGAACCACAAAAAGGAACGTTTTATGCTTCTCTGGGAAGCACTGAGGAGAAATCTCCCGCACTTCAGGTCTCCGACCGGTCCCTGCTTTTCGCCGCGGGACAAAGACTAGCTTAACTGCCTAGCCTGGTTCACTATGGCAGCCCACCTCCTGCAGCAGGCGTTGTCCTGTTTCCCAGCAGCCTCCTGACGGGTAAACCCACCACGCAGCGCAGACTCTGTCTCCTCCCATGCCTGAGATGGGGAGCTTTCCTCCAGCACCATACCTATCGCTGTTTTGGCCTTAGGGCTTTATTCTTCAGTCCATCAATGACACAAACAAGACTGCCAGGTTGTTCCCTAACTCTTGTATCATTCGAATTGTTGTTGGATTTCAAAAAAGGTTATAACAGTTCGGATCCCAAGAAGAACTTTGGAATGATCTGACTAGTCCCTGTGGAAAGAGAGAGATTGGTGCATAACCCAGTGTTACGCTGCCAGTGCAGATTCAAGGAAACCCGGTGCTGAGTTCAGCATCACCAGGCAGAGGGGATGGCCACTTCTCAGGGGCTGACTCACCATGATCACACGTACACAGAATAATGGCTAAAATGAGAGACGCCAGTTTACTCATTCTTGATGAGATAAATATTCCTGTCGAGACAGCTGGAAGTCTGGACTTACGGACTTACGCATCCTCTCTCCTTGGACAAACTTCTATCAGAGACCATGTTAGAATCCACAGGCTGCCTGATGAGGACAGAAGGAGAGTCTGCAGATCCCATGGGATATCCCACAGGCACCAGCCATTGAGTGATGCTCAGGAACTTTTCAGTGAGTCAGGGGGAGCCCCAAGATCCATCTTTCTGACTCTTCTGTTCCCATTACTCTACAGCGATGCTTCTCTCTGATGGACACATGCTTGTGTATGTGTCAGTACTTCCCATTAGGCCCATCAGGGCTTGCCAGGAGGCTCTCTGCCCTTTTCCAGACACCATGGCATCTGCTCTGACCCGCTTGTCAAGGGGCGGCCAACTCTGCAAGGGCTCCCCTTCACACCCTGGCACCAGATGTCTTCTGCACCTTGGTTAACACCAGCTTCCACCATAGTTGAGCTCCTAGCAGCTATCGCTTGTCTCTTTGAAGGAGGACTGCCACGTGTGTAGAGTTCTAGAAGATCCTGAGGTTTTCATTATCTCTTCCTCAGTCACTGCCTGATGGGTGTGGAGATATATAGCTTCTTTGCCCCCTGATGGGGACAAATCTCGGATGAGACACACACCACCAGCAGGGCTTCTGTGGGACCGAGTCTGTCAAAATGGCCCTCTGAGGGAATTTGCCTCATGTTACACAATTGCTTGGCCTGCCATTCTTCCTCGTCTTGTTCCTCCTTCCCCAGTCCCTACCGATTCTTCCTGCGGACGTGTTCTCATCAATCACTTCCACATGAATCAAAATCTCAGGTTCTGATTTTGGGGACACCAATCTAATTTTGACAGTGATATCCATATTTTCTTATAAGCAAACTTGTCATGTCTACAGAGGGAGATAACTTAATTTCCCAATGTCCCTAAATACCATCTGTAAGCCATTTAGAATAGTAAGCCAGTAGCTCAAACATTCACCTAATTAATCTGATACTTTTGTCTAGTTAATCAAGGCATGGAAGAGCATTAAAGCTTCACACCACTTTATGGAACAAGGCTGATGTAAAACAAGGAACTACAGAGCCACCTGAGGCAGTAGGAGAGAATGCAGAGCTGAGGGATGGACCCGGTTCTCGTTTCTGCTCTGCTGGTTCTTACTAGTGTGACTCTGAGCAAGTGGATCCGAATTTCTGGGAGGTAGTTACTTCAAGTGAAAATGATAGGATTGGATTAGAAAGTTTCTAATTTCTTCTTGGTTTGAGAGAACATAAAGGCTCTGGGTCCAATGCTTGAGTGTTGAGGAAAAATGTTACGGCCAAACAGGGCAACCCGACACTGTGTAAACAGTAGGCTCCAATGGTGCTGCAGCTCTGTGGAGACAGCTGGCACTGATAGATGCCACTCACTTGAAGGGACAGGCAGGCATTTAAGAGTGAAGACCATTGTCTCTGTACTACTCAGGGGCCTCCAGAGAAGCAAAACCAATACATTCTGTGTGTGTGTGTGTGTGTGTGTGTGTGTGTGTGTGTGTGTGTGTATTGGGGATGTTAAGGAATTGACTCACATGATTGGGGGTCTGTCAAGTCCAAGATGTGCAGGAAGGCAGGCGGGCTGGGGACTCAGGGATGATGGGTTGGCACAGCTTGAGTCTGAAGGCCATTTGTCGGCAGAATTTCATCTTCCTTGGGGAGATAAGTCTTTCTCTTTTAAGGTCTTCACCTGATGGGATAAGGCCCACTCACATTATGGAGAAAGATTTGTTTTATTCAAAATTCACTGAGTTAAAGGTTAATCTCATCCAAGAAACACCTTCACAGCAGCAGCATCTGGGCTGGTATTTGACCACATATCTGGTACCATGGCTTAGCCAAGCCACACATAGCATTAACCATCACACTGCTCCTTACTGGGAAATCAGATTCTTTGTGTGATGAGAAGACAGTATCTGGGGCCGATTGATAAAGTCTGGGTGAGCTTTTAGGAGGTACGGAGGACCCACAGGATGTGTGGACGTGGAACACTCACCTCAGGCTCCTCTCAGCCCTGCTGCTGCCAGGGCAGCCAGGCCAGATTCCTCATCTTCAACGCTGACATTCCAAGAGTGTCAAGATATATAGAGATTTATGTATTAAGACTGATTTTAAAAGGAGTCACTATCAAGGGGCATTTGGGTGGCTCAGTCAGTTAAGCATCGTACTTTTTCAGGTCATGATCTTACAGTTTGTGAGTTCAAGCCCTGCATCGGGCTCTGTGCTGACAGCTCAGACCCTGGAGTCTGCTTCAGATTCTGTGTCTCCCTCTCTCTTTTTCTGCCCCTCCCCAACTCATGCTTTGTCTCTCTTTCTCAAAAATAAATAAATATTTAAAAATAAAAAAAAGAGCAACTATCAGGCTCAAGTTCAAGTTTGTTTTAACTTACACATTGAGGGGCATCAGAATTTTTAAAAACTTGATACGCACTTCGTTCACTTGCCATTAATTCTACAAGATTAAAAAAATGTATTTTCAAGAGAGAAGATTATTACACAAGAGAAAACTGGCTCAAGACTGGTTTATGGGTCCCACGTGGTGTGATTAGTTAGTAGATACAGTTTAATATCTTTGAGGTCAGTAATGTAATTCTAAGGTGAAAATATTGTATAATATGGGAACAGCTACAGATAGGCTGAGCCAGAAAACACTGTGGATTATTTTATTTTGTTTATTTTTATTATGACATCTCCATTCCCATCTATTATATTCTGCTCCTGTGTCAAACTTCCACCCTTCCCTCTTTCCCCATTGTTTTTCTCCTCTTTACCCATATGCCTGGTCATCTCATCCATCTTTTGCACCTCCTCACCCCTTTCTTACATCCTCATTTCCTGTGCTCTGACCAGTGCTTCTTAGAAGTGCTCTCTGAGCCATCCACATGAAAATCTTTTTTGGGAGCTTGTTAAAAATGTAGATATTTGTCTTTGAACATCTTGGTGTCACCAGCTCACATTTATCCACCTGTGTGTGATTTATTCATGGAAATATTTTGTTTGCAGGTGACAGTGACTCACTGTGTTGTTTTTGCAGGTTAGTAACCCAGAGGGGTGGCTACGGTATCAAGTTTTGAAAGGTGGATGTTGGGGAGTATTAGGGGCCTTATGACACCTGGAGAGGAAGCTGGTCCTGCCCATGCGTGGGCTCAAGTCAACATGTCTCCATCTAGAGGGGAATTGCAGTTTTCTTGATTTCTGCTCAAGTTCTCCAGTGGTAGTTGCAAGTAGAAGGGAAAGAAAATACAAGCTACAGGTGACCTTCATGACCTTGCGTGGGTTGAGCTGCATGGGCCCACTTGTATGGTGATGTATTTTTAGTAAAACAGTACAGCACTGTAAACATATTTTCTCTTCCTTATGATTTTCTTAATGAAATGTTTGTTTCCTGTAGCTTACTTTATTGTAAGAGTTTGGTTTATAACACATATAACATGCACAATAGGTGTGAACCTACTGTTTATGTCACTGGTAAGGCTTCTGGTCAGCAGTATGCTGTTAGTAAATTTGGGAAAGTAAAAAAAATCATGCATGGATTTTCTACCACATGGGAGGTTGGTGCCCTGACCCTTGTGTTGTTCAAGAATCATCTGTAATATTGGAGAGATAAGCTTGGCAGAAACTTTTAGGATATAGATCAAAGTACACATTGAACTTCTCATTTTGAACTATAATTGGCTATTTTATGCCTCCTTGACATACCTCTTATTCCTTTAGCTCATGACGTAACTTTTCACATCTTAATAAATTGGTAAGCACGCTGAAAAGATAACAATAATAATGAAACTGTACCTGCGATGTACTGTTTATTATCTTTACATCATTCCAATTAAAGCCTGTTTTCTCCAGTAACGTAAGAGAACCTCAAGAACAATTGCAGTGATCCCAGTATTTTAATTTGTATGAAAACAAGTAAAAAGTGGCAAATACTCTCCATTAAAATCCACCCTGTCTTTGGAGTTGCACAGATTTCTGGCTGGAAGGAGAGAAGTTAGAAAACTTTATGTTTCCTATGAAATGCTGAAATATGAATCATTTTGTCAGGATTCTTGCAGCAAAGCCTAAAAAGTTCCATTTCACTTGCTGCAATGACTTTTCCTCCCTCTCCTTTTCTCTCTCTCTCAACCTCAATTATATTTGATTTTTTTTCCCTGACCAGATAGCACAGCATTGCTGTTACACGGACAAGTGGTACATGGGTGATTCAAGATTTAAAAACTATATCTCCCCTAAGAAATGTGCATTGTAATCTCAAATATAAATCTATGATTATGTCTCAGGTTTTCAAATAAAACACAGGATTAAAAACTATTTGTTGTTAATCTAAAAGTCTCAACAGTCAGTCACCTGTCATCTCTAGACATTGTCGTCCACTTGGTTACAATGTCCCTCCCCTCCCTCCCATGCCATGTTATGGGAGCTTTTCCCTGCATTTAGCAGAAGCCCTCCTTCTCAGACATCATAAGATAAAACAGCAGTAAATCTTCTGTGACACGAGTAGAAGTATGAAACTATTGTTACAGAAATGGGTTATTTTAAATGGACATTCTAGTAAATTCAGGTTCCAAATTATTCATACAGATTTAGTGGTCAGTAGGAAATGATATTTCCTGGATGTTCATTATGGAAAAATCCACCAGAAAGAATATCATCTTCTCTTTTTTATTCTGATGGTAACAAGCTTCTCTAAGAGCCCAAGTGTCAAGAATTTTTCCTGTAGCTCCAATTAGCAAAGTGATTCATAGCCCAATCCTGGACCTGCTTTGAAGTAATCAATATTTACATCAAGAATGCCATGTGTTTGCTGCTTTAGAAGAAGAAAGAAATAGTAGAATATGATTAATAATGAGTCTTATGCTGGCTTAAAAAGGCAAAACTAAATAAAAATTCCATTGCCTTAGGTTTTAATATGGCACAGTCGAGATATCTCCTCTTTTTTCCTTAACAATCACCCCAAAATACAAGAAGAACAGAACCCCAGAAAACACAAAGTACACCATCAGTGAAAATGAAAAAGGAATTAAGCAGGTGGAGGGCTGATATGAGGAGCAAGGGTAGGACAAAGCTGGTTTGCCGCACACGACTTTGGAAAGGCTCAAGAATGGCAGGTGTTGGGCATGATGGCACCAGAGTCATGGGTGGGGGGGGGCGGGCAGAGTTCCAGACACAGGTGTAGGCACAGAGGAGGGCAGGTGAGAGGAACTGAATGGCATGAGGGTGTTAAGTACGGTCTGCAGTTTGGATGAAAGCCAATCCACTTCTTCCCTTCCCCAGTGTCAGAAAGGGACAGGAAGGTCTTTTCTCTGGAGGAACTGAAACCCCCCAAAGTAAAGACCTACAGATATTGACAACTGAAGATCTCCAACAAAAATACGTCCAATTTCTCCATTGTTCTTCCATCAGTCTACAGCTCTCCTGCCATGAGAACTTCCAGTCATCATTTGGATGCTTCATCCTCCAATACAGAGAGACACACAAGAATCGTCAGAAGGTAAGGATTGCTAGAAGGAAAAAGCTAAATCAAGAGCAAATGGCAGATAAGTGGGTGCCTGGCTAAGCATCAGACTCTTGATTTCAGCTCAGGTCATGGTGTCAGGGTTCTAGGATGGTGTCACGCTCTATGCTGAGTATGGATCCAGCTTGAGATTCTCTCTCCCTCTCTGCCCCTTTCCTCTCCCGCACTCACACACTCTCTCATTCTCTCTCTCTCTTAAGAAAAAGAGCAAATAAATAGAAAAAGGGGTGCAAAGAAAACAGGAGTGGGGAACTATTTCAGAGAGGCCATAGTTAAATTCTCAGGAAGATGAAAGATAATCTTTTTATGAATAGAGAAGAGAATATTCTTTAAATATGTTATTTCCTATGTTATTCTTTAAATAACAAAGAAAAGTGCTTCTAAATACAAAATATATAAAAGCCTAAATATGATATTTAAGGAAGCCTTAAGGTTTTAGGACAAAAAAACATAGAAGTGAACACTGGAGAGGAAGGAAGGAAAATCGGACGACCCATGTAGGTGGTCTGGCATCTGGCAGGAGGAGCTCTAAGAAGAGTCAGTAGGAAACTGTATGGATAATCCACAGAGCAAAATGGGGAGCATTCCCAGAGCCAGTGAAGACCAGTCCTGGAGTGAAATAGCCCAGTGAATGCCCAGTACAATGAATAAAATAAGAGACCTGTCCCGGGTTACATCTCATAAATTTCAGAACTATAATAAGGAAAATTTCTGAAAACACCCCTGGGGAGAAAGGTCAAAGAATCTGGAAAAGAAGACATCAGGCGTCTCAGTGATGACACTGGAATTTGGAAGATGAAGGGTGCCAGAGCCGCTCAAACTGCCCGCAGTTTGAAGAACTGATGACACCGGGATTCGTTGCAGAGACTTTTATTGGTTCTTTTCTTCCTTCTTCCTTCCCCATCCCCGCTGCTTGCTCCCCCATATATACCTGCCGCCCAGGCTGCGCGGCAGCTCATGATAGGCTGGCAGAGGCAGGGCTGACCCATTCCATGGCCTCGCATTGGTCGCTCACTCATCTCGGTATCTGGCCGGGGGGCTGGAGCACTAGAGGCCGGCAGGCCGTACCTCGCCATGTGCTCGGGCAGGGTCTTGCATCCGCCTCCTACAGAAGGGAAAGCTCTTTTGAAATTTGTATTTCCAACCTAACTTCTATATTTATTTTTAAAATATTTATTTATTTTGAGAGAGACAGAGAGTGTGTGCACATGAGCCTGTGCAGGGGAGGGGCAGGGAGAGAGGCAGGAAGAGAGAGAATCCCAAAGAGGCTCTGCTCTGTGCTGACAGTGCTATGCGGGGCTCAATCCCACAACCCTGAGATCACGACCTGAGCCAAAATCAAGTCTGACGCTTAACTGACTGAGCCACCCAGGTGCCACTAAACTTCTGTATTTAAGTAGATTGCTGGTCCAGAGTTAAGGGCAGAATACAAATGTGAAGATGGGAAAAGTGTTAGAAATTTACTTTTTGTGCACGTTTTCTCAGGAGAAACATTATTTCCACAAAATGAAAGTGGTGGGGGCATAAGAAAGAGAAAGACGTGGACTGGTGGGGGTACAAGAAATATAACACAGGATGGGGGGTAGGTTCCTCAGTGATGGCAGAGCCGGACTCAGGCCAGTAGCTGGTCAGCAAGCCTAGGGTGACCAGTCCAGAGAGGTGCAAATAGAGACAGAAGGAGAAGTAGATGGAACTGATATATTTCCTGATGTGGCTGCATGTTTGGGAAAATAATATTGAGTGGGTTTTGTACAACTGTCAAGGGCTGTAAAAAGACTGAGTGAACATTCCAAGAAAATGATGAAAGGACACACATATCAACGATAGTTTAAATCAAAGTTGGCATAAAAATCGAAACAGAACCACAACGTATATATAGATTAGAAATAAATAGCTATATGTGTACAAGTATATAAATACTAATCTGGGGTTAATTAAAAATAAAATGATATTGAAAGGTTAAAGACAGGAAAAGAGCATGCAAGTGTGCTAAAATTCCCAGTTCTGAGATTTTGGATTGCTGTTGCGTAACACTGAATCATCGGAAAAGCATTTTTGCATTGCTATATATATCTTTTGGAAATATCAGAGAGTGAGGAGATAGCCGGAAAGTTTCATGTGCTTTCTTTTAGGTAGAAGAATAAGGTAGAAGATGAGGAGACAAGGAATGTAGTTTTGGTTTTGTTATATTCTTCTTGGAACTACTTAATGTGCAACACTATTTGCAAATAAAATAACTTTAAATCGACTTTAAATAAAACAAACATTAATAAAAAAATAACGTTAAAAAAAGCAACTGAGCATTTCTAATTGCTGAAGACATAACAGAACCAGCCTCATGAACAATTACTTGGTCAAAACCCGGAAGCTACACTCCCCCATGGAATCTGAAATCAGTCTGAGTGACCTACTTGCATCAGACCCTATTGAATGGCAATGTTCAATATAAATGCAAACAAACAAATCCTGAAAGATTATCTCCTATCACTGCTACACCTCAGGAATACTTTATTGTGACTTGCTTATCAGTTTAGTTTCAGCCACAGGGTGGGCCTGAAGGGGATATCAGTTTTGTTGTGAGGGGACAAGGGGGCATATGTGGCCTGAGGAAATGTTCACAAGGACTGTCAGCCCCTTCATCTGTCACCAGGGCCAGGGGTGAGCACTGTGCCTCAGGCTTCAGTGAAATGCAGAGATTAGGGTAAATGGCAGGTTTAAATACGGGATTCAGATTTCAAATGGTCACTGAATTGTATGAAAACATCCATAATTTAAAAGAAATTACCCTTAAAATTTTTTCTTAATGTTAATTTATTCTTGAGTGAAAGAGAGAGACAGAGTGCAAGCAGGGGAGGCACAGAGAGAGAGAGGGAGGCACAGAATCTGAAACAGGCTCCAGGCTCTGAGCTGTCAGTACAGATCCTGATGTGGGGCTTGAACTCAAACCTGTGAGATCATGACCTGAGCTGAAGTTGAATGCTTAACCAATGGAACCACCCACATGCCCCTATACTTTTTAATTCAAGAATAATCTAAGTACAATTTATATGGATATTCTGTGGCACAGCTGTAACTGCTTTTTACATTAATTAAAATTTTTTTTCTAATATTTTAATTTATTTTAGAGAGAGAGAGTGTGAGCAGGGGAGGGTCAGAGAGACAGGGAGACACAGAATCCGAAGGCAGACTCCAGGCTCTGAGCTGTCAGCACAGACCCCAATGTGGGGCTCCAACCCACGAACCACTCATGACCTGAGCTGAAGCCAGACTGAGCCACCCAGGTGCCCCTACGTTAATTTTTTTTAAAGCCAGAATATACTTCTCTTTTATCCCTTGTTGAATTTAAACCTTTCATAAAGGGTAGGATCTTTATCACTTCAAATTAGAGTCATTAATTTCCCCTATAAAACATGTGCAGAACATATATGGTAAGGATCTGTTCTCTTCCCCATCAGTGATCACTGGAAGGTGACGGCTCTAAACAGGAGGGGATCAATAAACAGCCTATATTTATCCCCTCCCCCCGCAGTGTTGTCATGCGCATGCCTACTGGACACCAGACCCAAGAACGTGTGGTCTGTTCGGTGCAGGTCACCAGCCAACAGATGGTGCACTCAGGGAGGTGGTTGTTCTATTTCGAGATTTACTGAGAACAGGGGAGTTCATGCTGTCTCTGTCTCTACCTCTGTCTCTAACACTGGAAAAGCACTCTTCCTCTTTGGAGAGTGTCAAAGTTCTAAAAAAAAAACAACTCACTTATTTTATAATTGAAATAAAAAGTCTCCTGTGGCCCATCCTGCTGCTACTTGAGGCTGTAAGAGGTCTGGGTTTGCGGGGGAGTGCATTATATGCTGGGGATTGCAGATGTCTGTGGAAGGTCACGGACAGAAAGCTCGGGGTCAGGGCAGCCACTGGGACACAATGTGGGTTTCTCTGACAAAAGTTCAAGCCACCCTGCTGTCTCTACTCAGCTCTAGGAGATGGCTGGCAGTCCTATCAAAGACCAAATTTAAATGATGCTCTTTCCTCATTCTGTTCAGCTTGAAGTTCTCAGCTTTACCAGCTGATTCTTTACCAGAATTCAAAAATTGATGTCTTGAGACCCAACCAGTCCAAGCCTGAAGGTGAAAAGTCCTGTCTTGGTGTGGCTCTGAGCATCCCCACAGGTGCTTATTTGTGTCTAAAAGAAACCTGTCCTCAGCTCTAGACTCCATCCCACTGGTCACCCCTTGTCACCTGCAGGTGCATTGCTCTTGTGAAGCAAAAGATTTGTTTGCGCTGTGATCACCTGTGGGTAGAGTGGGGTTTAGCTTGAGCCCCAAGTAGTGAGCATTCATGATGTAGCTCTTTCACATTGTTCTATCGATGGCTAGCCAAGTCCAATGTGTAGCGTCCCTCAGTCTTATTCTGGCTGAACTGCCCATATCGATGGTTTGGGCTGGCATGGGTGGCTTACTGCCAGTGATGCCAGGGGCACCTATCGCTTCACAGCAGCACTGGGCGCTTGAGGTCCAGGCCACCCAGTGGGTCAAGGGCATGCAGCCTCTTTGTTAACCAATGATTTCATCTGCCCTCCCTGCCCCTGCGGCCATCTGTGCTGTGCCCGCCTTGATGGCACGTCTCCATTGCTCCTCCCAGGCTGTGATGCTTCCCAGATGGGAGAAGAATTCTTTCTGGATCACATTTAAGCGAGGCACGTCCCATAGTGACGTTTTTTAGCTCCATGTGGTCACCTTACTTCTGTGAGCCTAGACATGCTTGCTGGAATGAATGAGTTTGGGCACATTTGGCCTCACCGTGTGCAGAGTGAACTCTTGCTCTATGTGCTTGAGCATGCAGTAAATCCTGTGTCGGGGGGTCCAAGTACGCCTCCACAATCCAGCTTCACTGGTTTCCATGTTCTTACATCTGACAGTCACGCCTCTAACCCCAAGACCCAGGGGTAGACAGGCACCCACAATCTGAATGTTCAGCTCAAAACCAGAGAGACCTGTATGCTGAGGGTCACGACTCAACTCCACCGCTAGAAACATCCCGCAGCAAATGGCTTGCAGAGAGAGGCATGGTGTTTAACTCTTTTCAAGGACAAGGAGGAGGGTAATTCTGGTTCCATCTTGCCAGGAAGCAGGAGTTCCAAAAGTAATTCTGGCACCAACTGTTAACATAATAAAATTATCACCTTGACAAGTCAACATATATATAACAGTTTGTAGTTTACAAAGCTGTAGAGAAAACAGCCATTTCTTCCTAAATTCAGATTTTAAAAATTTCTCCCAAACGTCGAATGGATTGTTTCTGTTGCTTCACAAAAAATTCATTTTGCTTAACTACTTCTCTGCTCCTCAACATGAATTCCATCCTATTTTGATATTATTGTTTTGTTAAATCTAAAGTGGAACATTCTTGGGGTAGCCATGCACTGATTAATAATCAAGATATTCATTTCCTGCATATACAGAGTCTTCCAATATTATTACTAAATTCAGGTAGTCAGGCATTGATGCCCAAGGCACTCTCTAACTGGGCCCTCCAAAAATATTGTAACTGATTAATGGATTATTTCTTTGAATAAAACTGATTACCTCTATTTAAACATATTTGGTGTTGTTATATGATTTAAAAATATGTCCAAGGAATAAAAGCCCATCTCCATTGAAATGCAACTCATAACTGCTATTTCTTCCCCTCTCCCATTTAAATATGTTTGTAGAATTACTGGCTTTTAAAGATCAACCTTAGCACGTAAATGCATTTGTCATGAATGTAATTTCTTGCACTGGACATTACTTTCCTCAGGATCTGAGAATAGCATTTACTGAAGGTTAACACAGGAAATAATGTTTCATATATTGAATGTTATAAGATACAGTCTCAGGTGGAAAAAATTGCTTTGCTTTACAGGACTTAAATGAATTTCAATCTTTGTGCTTGCTGACTGAACATGAAGAAAATTATTTCCATGAGAAGTTAGAAACATGTTATGTTTGTCATTGGGAACCCCTTGGCTCAAGCCCATCCTGGGGTGTTAAGGAAAGTGTGTTGGGCTGGCTTCTGGGGATCTGGGGAACCAGATGTCTGAACATGATGCTCCCAGCCCTCAGTGGTTGCTGAAGAAACACGGTAAAATATAATGAACCTCGTGTCACAACCCTTTGTCCCAGTGCGGGTGTCCGGGGAGAGGGCACAGGTGCCCGAGGGCCTGTTTTGGTCTGTGTCTTGGCTTTCACTAGTTGTGTGATCTTTGGCAATTTATTTAACTTATTGGAATTCAATTTCACCACCTGTGAACAGGTCACCTTTTGCCTATTTGTGATTCTTTTAGAGAGACAGAAGCTCTTAATTGTTATGTAGCAAACCAGGTCATGTTTCTCCTTTATACTCAGTGTTGTTTTAGGTATTGTCTGAGAAAGCTTTCCCAAGTAGAGGTCATGACAAGAAGCGCTGTGTGTATTATCCTCTAAAAGTTTAAGGTTTTGCTTCTCATGAAAGATCCGTGCTCAGTCTGGAGTTAATTTCTGGGTAGATTGTGAGATGTGCCTCCCGGTCACTCCTCATTTCTCTCCCATAGGCAATCTCTATTCTAATTCCACGTACTAGCTATCCTTGCTGGTTTCTTTTCTTTAAAAGTCTGTTATAATCCACTGGCCTTTGGCCTACTCTTGCATTAATACTACACTGTCTTAATTACTATTTCATTATAATCATTGTGTAGCCATTAAGGTAAGCTTTCTAACTTTGTATTTTTTTGAAATAGACTTTATTTTTTAGAGCAGTTTTAGATTCACAACAAAAATCAGTAGAAAGTCAGGGATTTCAGTAAACAGCTTGCATAACCTCTCCCATTATCAGCTTCACTCACCAGCTTAGTAATTTGATACAGTTGATCAACCTGTATTCATGCATTAGAATCACTCAATGTCCAAAGTTTGCCTCAAAGTTCACTCTTCCTATTATACATTCTATGGGTTTGGACAAATGTACGACGTGTCTATCATTATGTTGTCATACAGAGTATTTTCGCTGCTCTGTGCTCTGTCTGTTCAGCTCACTCCATCCCCAACCCAAGGTAATCCCTGATCTTTGTAGGGTCTCTATACTTTTGACTTTTCCAGGATGTTACAGAGTTGGAATCAGAGACTTTGTACTACCCTTTTCAGATCAGCTACATTCACTTAGAAACATGCATTTTAGGGTTGTACTTCTTTTTCAATATTGTTTTGGGTATTATGAAACTTTGTATTTCCGGATAAATTTCAGAACTACTTTATCAGTTTATACACTGCCCCTCCCACACACGCATGCACAAATACTCGTTGGAATTTTTATGGAGATAGTATTAAATATACAGATCAATTTAAGGAAAATTGTTACATTATATTTAGAATATTGAGTCTTTCATTTTGTTTATTAATTCATTTATGTCTTCATTAATTTCTTTCCATAATGTCTTACACTTTTCTTTGTAGGGATGTTGCACATTTTTCAGTTATTTTGGCTTTCTAATTAGCTTTCATAAATTGTATTTTACTAGAAATTGGCCAGTTTCACCTAAATTTGGATATTCATTGGCATAAATGTGTTCAAAATATCTTTTAAAAATATTTTCAATATGTTCAGATGTTCAGTTTCTATCAGGATCTTCCTCTTTTCATTTATAATACTGATCATTTGGGCCTGCTGTTGTTTTACCTCCTGATCATTACCATGAAAAGTTCATAAGTTGTTTTTTTAAATTTTCATTTATTTTTGAGAGAGCGAAGGAGACAGATTGCAAGCGGGAAAGGGGGAGAGAGAGGGAGACACAGAATCCAAAGCAGGCTTCAGGTTTTGAGCTGTCAGCACAGAGCCTCATATGGGGCTCCAACTCAGGAACTGGAAGATCATGACCCGAGCCAAAAGCAGACACTTAACTGACTAAGCCATTCAAGGTGCCTCAACCATCCATCAGTTTTATTGAAATTTTTTTCAGGGAGGCCAAGTTTGATTTTGTTTTTCCATGTTGTATGTTTGTTTATAATTTATATATTTTTTCTTCTTCTATTATTTTCTTTCTTTTACTTTCTTTGAATGTACTTTTCTGTCCTTTATGTAACTTCCTGGCATGACTTCTCACTACCTCACTGAGTTTTAGCTTGTCTACCTGGGCCTGCTGGGCTGAAATTTCTTTTTCAATATACATGAATACAGGTTTACTTTTCCATCATTCTTCTATAGTCCCGTTAGCTATAGAACAGTAGGTGTATATGTTTCCAAATATCACATGCACACACACATACACGCATGTACACATGTATATATTAGTATATATAGTAATAAGTATATAGTATACTGATTAGTATGGTACAGTATTAGTATAGTACAGTATACTATATACTGATTGAAGTGTGATTTCAGGTTGTTTGGAAAAGATTTGTGCAAAAAATGGACTTTCTCAAATGAAATTTGGACTGTGACCTTGAGCTTATCACCATGAGCAGATGATTTTTATACCCAGCACCTTTACACATCAGATAAAGCTGTTGAGAACTTTGAAGAAGAATCACATTTGCTTTTACTTTTCTTCCTCCATCAAATTCTCACCCTCCTCCTCCTTCTGTTCTCCCTCCTCTCCTTTTCTTTTTGTTGTCACTTTTAGCTCTTATTTCTCCAGGTTATGAGAAGATTGATTTTGTGCTTAGACAGTTCCTTGGATCATAACTAAATATTTCTTCAGTTAGTTTTCATATTGCTAGTACCCTTCCAAGGGCCCATCAGCCAGTTCCCATATATATTTGGTATGATTTATTGACCAGATCAAACTTCAGCACTAGGTATGCAGTTTTCCTCAAAAATAAGTTCACAGAAAATGGTATGGTATATAAAAATAGTTTTGGGATATGACTGCCAAGGCTAGTAATAGGAGCCAACCCAGCAACACACAGCAGCTGGGACCGGAAGCAGAATGAATTGCTGTGTAGGAACATTTCCTAACTTAGCACTGCAGGGTTGGCGTGGTTTCCAGGAGCAAGCAGAGCAACCTGAAGGCTCTGAATCAAATGGCACAGGATGTGAAGCCAGACAGCAAGAAACTGAGAGGTGAGATGTGCGTTATCGCTCTCACCGCCCATATACCTCTCAATCATGTCAAGTACAGAAGTTGTTTCTTTCCTTTTTCCAATATGGGAAAACAATGTTTCTCTCTACTTGGTTCTTCCAACATCTTTCTTGAGTTTCTCTTTAACTTCCAATCTAGTTTTTTTTTTTTACTTCAAATCAGAAAAAGGATATTGGTAATTTAAGAGCAATGAACAATTTCTTAGTAAGGAAGCTCGTAAATTGAAAAAGGGATCGCACAACTCTGTACTATCTGCCTGATTAGTCTATGAAAAAATAAAGCTTTGATGGTGCTGTATTCTGCCCTTTGGGATCTATTCTTTGTTGGTTTGTTTTTACTCACAATTCTTGTTTGAACTACAACAATGGAACATTATTTTATATAAAAATTTTAAACTATAATTTTCTGCCTACTACTGTATCTTAGACATTGATATCCAAAATCATTAAGTATTAGCATGTGGTTGGGAATCTACTATCCTTGGTATTGTGAGATAAACCCATTAAGCGATATAGTATAAGCTATGTTGACTAATTTAAAAACAATTCCAGAAATTCCACCCAATGTCACTCAGTATTGCAACTTATTTACCTGTATATCTCCCATAATTACAACTCAAAAAAAGCAATGCCCTTTCAAAAGCAGTCACCTGAAGAGCCTACACATTCCTCTGGAGAGGTTTGAGGTCAGAACATGACATGTAGATCTTCTGGGATGGCCCTCAGAACATTAGCACATTTCTTCCAGTGTACCCAGAGACAGTAAGAGTTACCATCAGAGAGTGAATTTCAGATCTGTCCAGATTAAAAAAAAAATAAAGCCAATGTATCAAAACCAACTGTACTGAATAATGAGAACAATCAAGCCAAACAGCAGTTTTTGATTAGTAAAACTAGGCAAGTAAAAATAATAAAATTCATGTTTTTATTATGTTGTTTGTGCATTGTTCCACAAATAAATTCTTCTAAGTGAATTTTTACATCTATTGGGGACAATAGCAGCCTCATTTGAAAGACTGTTTAGCTTTCACATGAGCATTCTAAAAGTACCTTTTCAGACACATACTTTGCTTAGAAAAAATATTTCACCTGGTATCATAATATGTGCTGGGAGATTGAAACAAAACTTGCAGAACTGAAAAAGGCTGTATGTGATTCACTTGAAAGGCTCTTCTGTTTTTGGTTATTTTCTTGTTGGTTGCAGTTTTCACTGAACTCTGACTAGTCCCTTTGCAAGTACCTTGGACAGCAGCCTGAGCTCACCACTTTGGTAGGGACTTTTTTTAACCTTTTGAGTATCTTTTGGATGTGCAAGAAATAAAAGCTCTCAGGATGAGAAGAAACATTAAAAATAACTTCCAAAACTCTTTTAGATATGTGATAGTCTTTAATAAAATAAATGGGAGCACTGCAGAGATGCCCACACAATTTGAACTCAAATCAAACGCAGATCATCAAGTAAACTCTGGCTCTGAGGACACTACAGTTTATTAAAATGTCACATTTTCTATGTTATGATGTCAGAGTATAAGGGTACTGCAGAGTCCCTGGCATTAATAGGCAAAGACTCAGTGAAGTTTGTCCTAAGATTTTTAGTTTAAATATAGCACAGAAATTTATGAACAGACTGTTGTTAAAATGCTCTTTTCAGAAACAAAACAAAACAAAACAAAACAACCTCAGTTCTGTACACTTTCAGGAGAATTGAAAGGTTTATATTGTGTAGTGATTAAATGCAGATAAAGCAATTCATTTTTCCTGTGTTATTTGGAATACAGTTTGCTGTAAAAAATAATCCCACAATTTATAATCTAGACATTTTATTATTAAGCTTTAGAAGGCTTTTATAAAATGGACTGGATATTTGGCAATTATCTTCTCCTCCTTTTAAGCCCTTTCATGCTTCCCAATCCCTGGCCCAGAATGACCTTTGTAGGGAAGTTGGCTAGCTGCCACCAAGTGGGCATTAGAGTCAGAACAGAACAATAGAACTGGGAGGAGTATGTGTCCTACAGGCTCAACCTAAAACAGAATCTCTTCAATGTGCTTTTCTCAGTTGCCTTTGGGGCCCAATTCAAAATTAATACTCTGTGATTTAAACAGATGGAAAGACAAAAGACAAATAATAATTCTACTAATTTTTAAATGTATTTTTGAAATGTGGAATTATTAATGGATATTGATATAAATAAACTGTGAAAGTACATGAACAGACATTTCCTTACAGGTTAGTTATGGAAGACACCACTCATAGCACATGAAGAACTTTGTTGTGTTCTTCATCACGTATGTGTAGTATGTATAAATAGAATTCATGCTCATCGTTATGTTAGTATAGATTTAGAGATTACTAGTAAACTATTGATTCATGTCAATAATTTCTGTTGGTTTCTTACTTCACAGGGAAAAATAAAGACTGGAATAAAAGGTTTCAGACCCACACATTTAATTAGAATACTTTGTTAACTCTCAAGGATTTTACAAAGTAGAAGTGCATATTTTTAGAGAAGCTATTAGTCCTCAACAAATAAGTCTTTTATTTTTTCCATGCTAAATATAGAATATTGCAAATGGGTTTCCTAGTTCTTTTAAACTTCAATACCTGGAGAGGAATTTAGATTCAGAATGTGGGCTGTCAATCATTCAGAAAGAACACATATTTCTCTAAGGAATTGCCTCAAGAATAAACTAAAAATTATTTCACTAATTTATAAATTACCCACAGTGCAAAGAGCAACAGGAGTACAGAAGCCTGTCTGGAGAGTCAAGCAAATTTTCCTTCCTAGGGCGAGTGGGTGCAAGACCACAAAGTAGCTGAGCTGGAAGGTTTGGGGGGAGGCAGATGCCTCCATCCTGGAAGTCAGGACAGAGAGGAAAGGAAGTGTGTTCCAGATTTGAGCAAAGTTCTTCTTTCTTATGACTTTCCCACAGTGCTCTTAAATTTGCCCTCTCTTGAAAAATTGGATATCTATCTGGTTAGTCCTTTTGCTGCCCTAGGTTATGGGGATACAGTGGTGAGAGAGACTTGGGCCTCTGTTTGCATGACCTTACAGGCCCCCATGTGCATGTGTGGGGGGATGTTTCAAACAATGGGATGCAGTGTAAAAAGCCCCCTGGAGGTGGGGAGTCTAGTTCAGAGATTGGGGGCCTAATTCTGAGAGCAGACACCCCCACCAAGCCCATGTTTATGTAGGAGGCCACAGGCCAAGTTCAGCTTCTTGGAGGAATTCTGCAAGCTGAGACCTTGGATGTGCACTCTGGCACGGTGAAGCCACTGAGGAAGGGAGTCCCTAGAGGAAAGAACAGCAAGTCCAGAAGCCTGAAGACAGGGCAGAATATGTTTCTGAAGAACTGAGTACATTTCAAAATTGCTGGACCCTGGAATATATTGGGGTTGGTGGCTGAGCGGTTTGGCGGCCATGGCAGAGGAATGGAGGGTATGGGAAGAAAGCAGAATGTGGAGGCCAGTGAGGGGCTTTTCTAAGATGAGGAAAGAAATGTACACTGAATGAGAGTTGGTAATGAAAGATTTAAGGAGAGTGATGCAATCAGAACAGAATTTCAACAGCTCATTCTTTTACCCCCTCTCTGCAATCCTTCTAATATTTGGAGACAACTGGTCTACTCCATCCATGTTTGTTTCATTCTTCATGTGAGATGGTTTCCAAAACTTGCATGAACATGATCACCTTCTTCTGAACAGATTTATCTATGTTTCTCTTACAAGGGGAAATCCTCAGCAGAATAAACTGTATATAGCATAGGAGGATTTTTCTACCTCTTTTTCTTGGATATTATTCTTTTATTAGAGAAGAGTAAAATTGTTATGGCATATTATTTATCCATTTTGAGCATATAGTAAACTAAAATAAAATCAACATTTTTTTTCTGAGTGACATTGATGTTTAGTTGTCTCTCCTGTCATGTCTATGATTTCACATACCTCTGTTAAATGTCCTGTTAATGGTGTCAGTCCATCATTCATGTCTATCAGGATTGTTTTGAATCTTGGTTGTATCATTTGAGGCACTGGCCATCCGTCTCAGCTTTGTGTCATCTGCAAATTTAATAAAGATGATTCCTATATCTTAATCCAACTAGCAGCTGCTCTGTGGGGCCTCCTTTTCTGGTTGATAAGAATCATATTTTCTACCTCAATTTATTCAGCCAGATATCAATCCACTCAGGTATTTTCCAAACCACACCTCTTTATAAGATTTAAAATCTTATAAAGAACTTGGCCAAAGATCTTGCTAAAATGAATTCACACAATTTCTTTTTTTTTGTACTTCTATATGTATTTATATTTGAGGTGTTTTTTTTTATTTTTTAATTATTTTTTTTAAAAATAGTTTATTGTCAAATTGGTTTCCATACAACACCCAGTGCTCTTCTCCACACATGCCCTCCTCCAACACCACCCCCTCTTTTCCCCCCTCCCCCTTCCCCTTCAATACTCAGTTCGTTTTCAGTATTCAACAGTCTTTCAAGTTTTGCATCCCTCTCTCTCCCCAACTCTCTTTTCTTCTTCCCCTCTCCCTGGTCCTCCATTAGGTTTCTCCTGTTCTCCTGTTAGACCTGTGAGTGCAAACATATGGTATCTGTCCTTCTCTGCCTGACTTATTTCGCTTAGCATGACACCCTCGAGGTCCATCCACTTTCCTACAAATGGCCAGATTTCATTCTTTCTCATTGTCATGTAATATTCCATTGTATATATATATACCACATCTTCTTGATCCACTCATCAGGTGACGGACATTTGGGCTCTTTCCATGTTTTGGCTATTGTTGACATTGCTGCTATGAACATACGGGTACATGTGCCCCTATGCATCATCACTCCTGTATCCCTTGGGTAAATCCCTAGCAGTGCTATTGCTGGGTCAGAGGGAAGTTCTATGGATAGTTTTTTGAGAAACTTCCATACTGTTTTCCAGAGTGGCTGCACCAGTTTACATTCCCACCAACAGTGTAAGAGGGTGCCTGTCTCCCCACATTCTCGCCAGCATCTATAGTCTCTTGATTTGTTCATTTTAGCGACTCTGACCGGTGTGAGGTAGTATCTCAGTGTGGTTTTGATTACACAATTTCTTTTATATTCTCTGCATCTTGTAGCAGGGTAAACCATTTGAGAATGGTTTTACTTAAGAACTTATTCTGGTTCCTAATAAGCATCTTTTTACATGCATAACAATCTTTTAGAAGTACTCCTGAAACTTTGCCAGGTATCTGCACCAATCTCCCTGACTGTAGTTTTGGGATTGGATTATTTCCCCCTAACTGTAATGATCCATCTTTCATCTCCCGTCTCCATCAGTTCTTTTGTCCATGATTTCTTGAGAATTACCAAGTGGTGTGGTCCCCTGATGGCACTTCTCACGCTGGATTGTAATGGATAACTAACTTCTCTTCACCCACCCTCCTCCTGTAGCTGATCTTAAACTCATGAACCTATGCATGTTTATGCACAGGGTAGCTTCAAGAGACATATTTGGATAGGTATCACTTCCATCCACAGAAAAATGCCACAGTTAGGTTTAACTTCCTTTTTTTGGTAAAGTCAATCCTGGTCCCTCACCAACCAAGTCAGATATCCTAATGATTTGTCAGTTTCAAGTTAGTGGTGAGATGGAAAACATATATATTTTGCTTGGAATGACCATGATCAAAATCTGTTTTTGATTTTAATTCATTTATTACAGTTGAACTGCCCAGCTGTTAAACTCTAAGAAAATATATCCACTTAATAGACAGAAGTTTTATGTTAAACAATTTATAAAATAAATAATATGCCTTATTGAAATACATTTTATTAAACTAAAATTATATTGTGCCATTTTCCCTTCTGTAGTTTCTGCCAGAGTTGGTCCATATGCTAATTCTTTGCCTTCTGTTCCAACCAAGAGGATACCCCTATACAAAAGAGATGATCAGAAGGCACAAAAGGGTGGGTATGAAGTTTGGTTCCAGAGTAAGACTTTTTAATCACAAGGAACTTTGGCCATTCAGGCTGTAATAGATGCAGCGGCCTCACGCCGTGGCAGGGCACAAAGCCTAAGCAGTCCTAATAACACTTTCTTTCTTCCATCTCTAACACCATTGTCCTGGCTCTGGCTTAACTTAATTTGAGGGATTATTGGGTGAAATGAAATATATTTTGTATAAAAGGCAGGCACACAGTCATAGCTAATATCTGATAGCTGTTATGGCTTACTGCTGCTCTGAACAGCACACCCAGAAACAGAGCATGAGCTAAACAGACTAGCAACCAAAAGGCACACAAGTTAGAAAACAGACACCCTAACAGGTCAGGCACTAGGTGTTTGTAATAGAAGATTAGAAAACTGGAAAGAGCCTGTATTCATTCCTGCCTCTTTGGTCTAGCAGTTGAGTCTAAGTGTGGGAATGGACAAATCATAAGAGCCTTTTGGGAAATTTGAGGAAAATGAAGTTAGCATTGCTATCAAAGTTTCTGCCTGGGTGTCCTGTCCAGGTGTTGTCCATGGGCGTTTACTGCTAGATGCTGACTTCTCTTGTTTCTTGATGGTTTTCCAGCTCCCAGCTGTTGCTGGTTGTGTCACACACTGATGGGATGCAGAATTCTTCCTGCCAGAGATTGATTAGTTTTTGTTTAGAACTCAGCAGTCTGGGATTGAAACCACTTCAGCACAAGGAATTAGGTTGTGTGTGTCTTGTCCTGTTAAAAAAAAAACAACAAACAGAAAAAAGACAAATCAGCTCTCAAACTTTCCATCAGCATCTAGAAGAATTCCTGGTGTAGTGAAGCCGAGCATCAAGACTCCAAAAAGAAAGTTACTGATAACCAGGAGACAGTATGCTTACAGACTCTGTAAGCAGAACATGCAGCTTGTCTCTGTTTACACATCCCAAATTCATTCCCCTCCCTTCCTTGTCAACAGGATTACCTGTATCTGGTAACTCACCTTCCTCTACAGTGTAAGACATATGTAATAATTAATATTTAGAAGGAAAAAGGAAAGAAAATAAAATAATACCTTTATCCTATGGGTGAAAGAGAGAGAGAGAGAGAGAGAGAGAGAGAGAGAGAGAGAGAGAGATTCTCCTTGAATTGATATGAGGATGTTGAATACTGTCTTGGGAAAATAATGCCCCAACAGATACCCACATCCTAGTCCTAGTCCTTGGGACCCGTGGCTGCATTAGTTGACATGGGAAGGGGGAATTACAGGTGCTCATCAGCTGACCTTAAACTAGGGTGATTCTCCCAGATTCCTCAGGTCCCCCTGTGACCACAAGGGTTCTTCTAAGAGGAAGAGGGGCAAAGAGTGAGTGACAGGTGACAGAACATGAGAAAGACCACCGCCTTTGCTGATTGTTAATAGGAAAGATGGGGTCACAAGCCAAGGGGTGCAGGGGGCCCCCAGAAGCTGGGAATGCAAGGAAACAGATACTCTCCCTTAGCCCCAGAAAGGAGAGCAGCCCTGCTGATGCCTTGGTTTTAGCCCAGGGACATCCGAATTAGAGCAGTTTTAGCAGAACCAAGAGTAATAAATGTGTGCTGATTTAAAGCAGTAAGTGGTAAGCCTCATGCGAACTGTGTGGTCTAAAGTGTTAGCCCGTCAAGCGGATTCCTCAGTGAGACCAAATGTTTTTCTCACTGATGTGTTCCGTGGTATACCCTGATGTTTCAAAGAAAAATCTCGGTTAAAACAGCTTTCACCTTCTAGAATCTACCTTTTGAATCTGCTGCCCCCTGCAGTTACCAGTTGCATGTACGAGGCCTCTAGAAACTAATGCGTTAAACTGAACCAACTTGATGGGAACAACTTTAGGGCTCATCTTCCAAAGACAAGAGCGTTGTTGAGAGCAGCGACATTCAAAGCCCTCCTAGGCATGTTGTAAAGCTGTTGGAGAAGTAACTACGCAAGTTTTATGAGTGCAAATGTAGTGGTCAAGTCCCATTCTGCTTTAAAAGGTTGTAACAAATACAAACAAATTTAAAAAAATAAAGCATTCAGTGGTAGCTTCATGGAGACTGTCCCTGACATACTCATCCAGTGTCTTCCACACATGGCTTCTTTCCTTCCTCAAGGGCACCACGCGGGCCCCATCCCAACGTGCTGGCCTGCTCTGGCCCCTCTGTCTGGAAAGCTCTTCCTCCCCTCCTCACATCTCAGCCCCTTCCTTGTCCTTCATGGTTCTGCTTCAAGGTCACCAGCACCTGTGGCCTCCAGCCACCTGATGTACAGCACATTCTTTTTCCCACCCGTTACTTTTGTCTCCTCAGTCCTGTTCTTTCCTTCACACCATGTGTTAAAAGTTCTAAGTCATATATGATTATTCCCTTGTTTGCTATCTATTTTCACCACTAGACAGAGAGATTCATGAAGTTGAGAAGTGTATCTCTTGTTTTCTGATGTGTTCCCAGCGCTAACACAGCATCTGCTCCACAGCTGTGCTCAAGTATTTGATAGTTTCAAAAAAATAAAAATTAAAAGTAATTTAAATTAACTTCACAGTAATTTTCTTTCTAGCTACTGGTTTTATATTTACCTAGCTGTGACCATGTGTGTAACTATTGTAATGTTAAAAATATTTAATAGACGGTAGGAAATATCCCCTTCCTCTGATTTTTGAAATATGCTTTGCTATTCTTGATGTGTGTGCTTTGTTTTTATCAGCTTGATAATCCTTCTATTATGTTCTTTAGAAATCACATCGAGATATTTTGATTGGTAGTAAAGTCAATATGTGAAATAATTTGGGGAGGAATCCTTCTTCCACGGTGCTGCCTTCTCATTCCATGTTACTGTAGGCTTCTCTTTTTATTCAAGTATTCTCTTAACCTTCCAGTAAAGTTCTATATTTTTGAATAAAGGTTTTTAATCCTAATTTTTTCATTAAGCTTACTTCAGTGGTATTTTATTTTAAATGTTGCTATTGGAAACTGGTTTTTTGTTGTTTCTATTATGTTTTCTTTTTTTTAAGTTTATTTATTTATTTTGAGAGAGAGAGAGAGAGAGAGAGAGACAGAGAGAGAGAGAGAGAGAGAGAGAGAGAGAACAAGCAGAGGAGGGACAAGGGGAGAGAGAATCCCAAGAAGGCTGCATGCTGAGTGAAGAGCCAATGTAGGGCTCTACCTCACGACCACGAGATCATGACTTAGTGGAAATCCAGAAAGAGTAGGACACTTAACTAACGGAGCCCCCCAGGTGCCCTGCTAGTATGTTTTCTAATAGTTGAAAGCAAATGTATAGGAAGAGATTTGGGTCTTTCTCCTTTGGTTCAGCTGCATAGCTGAACATTTTATCAATTCTAGAGATTATTTTTAATATACTTTGTAGGACTGTGGGAAGGTTGAAAAACACTGGTATTCATGAAATGTCACATATTGTTTTACGAATGAGAAGTCTTCAGTAAGCATTTATTTTTCTTCCTTTCCCTGTCCTCACTCTCTTCATTTTTGTCATGACATGAATCTACACATGATGTGCAACCAGTTTTCCTCCTGCTTTTAGTAGGTAGTTATGGTTCTTATTTTGTTTCACATGTTGTTAATTTGCTAGAACTTCAAAAAGAGTTTTAAATAGCAGAGGCTATTAATAATAGTCAGTTTAAAGAATCATCTTACAATTCCCAGTTTCCCAAAACAATTTTTTCCAGGAGTGTATTTTTAATGTTATCATATTTTTCTAAATGTCTTTCTGGATCTTTTGATAACATTATATTTATGTATCTTTAAATTTGTACTCGGTCACAGGGTTATATATTTTTAACGTTATATCGATTTGGGTTTATAAGTATTTTATTTAGAGTGTTGGCCTGTCTCATATAAGTAAAAGGCCTAGTTCTTCTTTCTGTCTTAGGTTTCAGTGTTATAGTGATGTAAGCCTCAAAAGGTGAACAGAGAGACTTTGTGATCACCTCTGGTGTCCTGAGGTCTCTGTCTCTTGCACGTCAGTCAATGACATGATCATACACCCAGTTATTCAAGCATCTTATAAGTTACTGTAATGCATCAAATCTAAGATACCGTGACTCTTAAACTAGATCATCAGTCTGTGTGCCAGTAAGAAAGGAGAAAAATGCAGCCTGTTGAACAGTGACCCAAAGGCATCTTGTCACTTAGATTTTTTCTTGCGTAGTTATTAAAAATCTATTTAGATCTCTCAGAAACACAGTTTAAAAAATCCGATGTTAGTGTATATAAAGAAGAAGAATATATGTAAAATAAATGTAAGGATTTCCTAATTTCTTTCACATCCTGAAGCTACACCTCCCTGGGTCTCCAGAGCCTGTGTGATTATGGCCCACACAATACCATCATCCAATCAGCGGTGGGCAGGTGAGTGATGGCCTGGTGTGTCTGCAGGCACTTGCCCAGTCCCTGGAGCCCCTCTGTGACCATGCTCTGCAGCCCCTGTGACAGCCAGAAACCATCATTTCAGATGCATGGTGACGCCAGAGGTGTTAAAATTGGAGAAAGATTATGTCTTAGTATGAATGAACTATGCTGTCTGATTTCTGTCTTCCTCACCCTCCACATCCAAACTGTTAGCAAGTGCTTTTAATTCTATCTCAAGTAATTTATATTTTGTAGTTCTTGTATCTACTTACTTCTGTCCATCCCCACTGTCACATCCTTGGTGTGGCTGATGCCAACGCTCTAAGTGGCTTCCTGTCCCGGCTCAGTCCCTAAAGTCTCATCTTCACAGGGTGGCACATATTTCCTTAACCTCCTTCCCATGACCCTTCAGCCACTGCAGGTCTTGTTACCTCATAAATGCCATAGTTTAGTTCCTCAGAGATGCCAACCTTCATCCAACTTTTGCATATGCCTTTTTCTCAGCCTGAAATCCTTTCCCTTGCATTCTTCCCTTCCCCTGGGTGTCAGTCTAAATGTTCTTTCTTCAGACGCCTTTCTGATGTGCCTACTGAACTTTTGTGCACTTGCTCTTGATATGGTCTGTTCCCTGAAGCATCTCAAGAATAGTTCATGGATAGTATTTTCTCAACATGTGCATCCTTGAGAATATCTTTTGCTTGTCTTCTGTCACAAATGTCAGGGAGGCTGAGTGCCATGCATGGGTTGGAGTTTCTCCAACCTCATCATCTACATGGTGTGGCTCAGCTTGACAAGGGAAATGGAATCCCAGCCCTGCTGCCTGGTGCTGCCAAATTGTGGCCCAGTCCACCGGCCGGTCAGTGACTAATTAAACCATCTTTCTGAATAAGTTAAAGTAAGAGATACAGAGAAGAGAGTTATCCTGTGGTTGAAATTTGAGCTGCAATGCCACATGGAGTTAGCACCAGGCAAGGAAGAACAGAATGGTGGTGGAAGCCAGAGGAGGGGTGGGAGCGAGAAGCAGATCTGTAGGGGAAGAAGATGGGTAGCACGTGTCTTTAAAAAGGAGGCAGGAGAAAGAGAAAGAGGGAGAGAGAGAAGGAAGGAGGGAGGGAGGCTAATGAACCCAGAGGTACTGCCTTGATCACGGACATTAATACTTTTTTTCATCAGAAACAGCAACTTGTTTGAGTTCTACCCCAGATACACATAGTATACATGTATCCAGGCACACGCATGCCCACATAGTCTCCTCTTGTCTGTCTCCTGAACTTCACACTTTTGATATTCAAATATCCTGCAATACATTCTTTAGAAGCTTGGCCAGAGGGATTTCTCAGGGTCTGTAAGCACACAGCAGGCATGTGGTTGGGTCATGCTCTCTCTAGCCTGCTTGACAGTCTTCAGCTAGGGGCCCTGCCAGGTCCTGTGAGAACCAGCGCAGGGGACGAAATCGGCACACCCTCCTAACTCTCTCTCCTTCACAACTAACAGCCTTTCGAGAGATGCCCACGGAGCCCCTCCTATGCCTGCCCTTGCCCACCTGTCTCTCTTTGGGAGACCACACCACCAGAAGGCTGTGTCTCTGTGTCCCACCTTGTCCCAGCCTTTTCCAGGAGGAAGAGTGGCATAAAAAGGCAGTTTGACCATGAGAACGACGCTCGAGATGCCACAGATGAAGGCCAGAACAAAGACCTTGTCCAGACTCAGGCTGGTGTGGACTCTGCTTCGGCGCTGAGGCTGGCTCCAATGGCAGACACCGTCTTCCTCTGTCCTCGGCAGGCAAAGTTGGCATTGCCAGCGGAAGAGCCAGTGTTTGCCACTGACTTGATTCTTTTCTTCATCTGTTTTGATTCTCTTTGGAGTTAGTGGACATTCCTCTGATTCTGACAACAGATTAACTCCAGCTAACTGCTGGTTCTGTTTGTTGTTTTGTGAATGTTCTTTTAGTTTTCATCTCTGCATTCTCACAGGTACTTTAGTGGCGATGGGAAGAGCTCTCTCTGGGGCTGCCTTGGGGTTATCAGTTAAGCCCAAGGGCCCAGATTGTCCAAAATGCACCTGCTTCCTCACAGAACCTGCCAATTTATGCCCTTGAGAATCCAAGTTCAGCCAAGGAACTAACTGCTCACATCCTGCCTGTTCATTTCACAAGCTGGGAACCATTCTGAAAGTATGTGCACATTTTAAAGTAATTCTCACTTCTTTAGGAAAAAAAAAACAAATGCTACTTTAATTTAAAGAGTTTCCCTTTTCTTCTTGCTTCATATAAACCAACACAATTGGTTTTGTAATATAAACGTTTCTTTTGTTCTTCCAAGAAATTGTAGAGGGTATGATACCTCAACTTCTAAAATCTTGCATAGCATCAATGCAAAAATTGCACTGGACACAGTTCAACATGGAAAGACTTCGTTCAAGGTGCCTGCAACAGGAAGGGGCTGGGGGGTGGAGGGGGAGGACTTGATCTGAGTTAAGTCCCTGAAACAAAGGCTGGACAGATTTAAGAGCTGGGTGGGGACTCCAAGTCCACGTGTTTGCCAGCTGGCTTTTCCCCAAGGAGAAATGAACTTGCTCATATCAGAAGGTAGTTTTACAGCTCAGAGGTGGGTGCCTCTGACTTTGGCTCCTGCCTTCCCATGGAGCCTGGGGCATGGGGGAGTTATGTTCCTTGATGGTGACTTTGGTGACCCAGATCCCTGAGAAACCCAGTGCTAGGTTGTAAAACAGACAAGAGGCTTTTAAAAAGATTTATGCCTCAAAGGGCATTTCCAATTATAAGGTTTTTAAAAGTAAATACTCAAGGGGCGCCTAGGTGGCCCAGTTGGTTGAGTGTCTGACTTCAGCTCAGGTCATGATCTCTCTGCTTGTGCTCTGTGCTGCACTGGGCTCTGTGCTGACAACTCAGAGACTGGAGCCTGCTTCAGATTCTGTGTCTCCCCCTCTCTCTACCCCTCCGCTGCTCATGCTCTGTCTCTCTCTGTTTCTCAATAATAGAGAAATGTTAAAAAAATAAATAAATAAAAGTAAATACTCAAGGGTGCCTGGATGGCTCAGTTAGTTGAGCTTCTTTCTGACTCTTGATTTTGGCTCAGGTCATGATCCCAGGGTTGGAGGATCCAGCCCTGTGACAGGCTCCACATTGAGCATGGAGCCTGCTTGGGATTCTCTCATTCTCTCTCTCTCTTTCTCCCAGGGCGCCTGGGTGGTTCAGTTGGTTAAGGGTCCAACTCTTTTTTTTTTTTTACGCTTATTATTTTTGAGTGATAGAGACAGAGCATGAGAGGGGGAAGAGCAGAGAGAGAGGGAGAGACAGCATCCGAAGCAGGCTCCAAGCTCTGAGCTGTCAGCACACAGCCCAATGGCGGGCTCCAACTCCAGACCCACAAGATCATGACCTGAGCCCAGGTCCCAGGCTTAACAGACTGAGCCACCCAGGCACCCCAAGCATCCAACTCTTAATATTGGCTCAGGTCATGATCTCACCATCACAAGATTGAACCCCAGGTTGGGCTCTGCATTGATAGTGCAGACCCTGCTTGGAATTCTCTCTCTCCCTCTCTCCCTCTGCCCACCTACATTTGACGTGTGCTCTCTCTCTCTCTCTCTCTCTCTCTCTCAAAATAAATAAAAGTAAACTTAAAAAAAAGAAAATAAAAGAAAAAATATTACCTCACTGCTTGTGTTTTCTTTCTCTTTCTCTCTCTGAAAAAATTTAAAAAAAATGGAGGAGGGCAGGGCAAGCCCTAGAGCTTGGAAAGAGCCTATGTGAGGGCTAGTCAAGGTCAGGGGAACGTCAAGGCCACCTTGGTCAACAGGGAATCCTCAAATGAAAGGGCTGAGAGACAGCAAATTTCCCTCTTGGGGGTATGTGTGTGCACGTGCGAGAGTGCACGTGTGTTTTCCCCGTGAACCACAACAGCCACACGGCTTGTAGGTCCGTGGGACTCTTCTCTGGGTGGCCCTGCCTTGGGCACCTCGTGATCCGTGCGTCAGGTAACAAAGCCCCTGGCAGCCCTTTGGCCTGAAGACAGGAGAGCTGGGACGTGAGGAGACGCTTAAGAGCCACAAACCTAGTGTTGGCCCAGCGGCTGCCCCTCGGGGCTATTCCCAGGGCGGATGTGGGGTCAGCACCTCCTGAGGGAGGTGGCCGCCAGCGCCGCCTGTGCTGTGCCTTCTGCACTGTGCGCGTCAGCTGCTCAGAGCTCTGGCTCCAAGGCTCTTCTAGAAGCCCGATCCCTGGGTTTCCTCCCCTAAGCGCGGTGGCGGAGGTGGAGCACAGAGCTTTCCCCGCGCAGCTTCTGCAGCACAGAGGGGCACCATGGCTCCCGGACTGTTAGAAAAAAGGAGACCTGGAGGTGCCGTGACAGGAAATCCATGGAGCTTAGTAGGTCAGCCATAATTAAGGAGGTGCTTCCTCTTATCTGTTTTCTCCAGACCATCTCAAACATCTTCCTGAGAATAAGTAGACCTTATCTGTAATACAGTCTGACAGGCTGTTAATACACAGAGTGATGTGACATCAGTCAGGAAGGAGGTTTGCAGTTGACAGAAGTCTCTTTTTTCCTAAAGCCACCTTCTATTGTGTGACCCAGGCTCCTCCAGTCACACAAAGGCAGCTGCTTCTTAATGGGAAGTGAGCAGAGCCTGGCTGCCATCCGGAGGCTCTGTGCAGTTAGGCTGGTGTGGTGGCCTGGGGACAGAGGACCTGGGTGGCCATGAGGGAACCCCCTGGCTGCATGGAGTCTATTCTTGGTTCAAGGAAGGCAGGCTCCCGAAGATAGGGACGAAGACAGGGACGAGGCTCCAGTGTCTGTCGGGATTGGGCGAAGGCCTGGTTGGTGGGGGCACAGCCGTCATCTGTGTGTGCACACCCCCTGCTCCAGAGAATGTCCCCGACCCCCTCCCCTCCTTATAGCAGAATGGGGGGCCACCCCGGGGTACCGGCCATCGTGGAGCCTAGAAGACTGGATGTGGGTCTCACCTTCAAGGGGAGACAACTGCAGTTTCCCAGGGCTCCCTGCTCACTTCTGTGTTTCCCCCCCCTGCCCCCCCTATTATGAGTAGATGTCCTGGGTGCACCCCTCTGTTGTGGCATTGAGAACCCCAAATGCCCCAGTATCACTGAAAAGTCACCTTTAGAACCCAAGAAGGGGGTTCTTGCTGGTGCTTCAAGAAAAAGTTTTCTGATATTTTGTGCAAGAAGGTGATTTCTGCTAGAATCTTCCCTCCTGCGGGATGTGGTATCCCCGGTGGCCTCAGCCAGTCAACATTAATTCCACTTGAGGCCTTAATTTATATGTTGGAACTACCCACATGTCTTCTGTTAGGAATGTGTGCATGCTTCTAAATTCTGAACTCACAGAAGTTGGGGACTGTGTCTTATTTTCTTTATGTGCTTTAACAGAGTGAATGCTTAATATGTAAGCCTGAATTGTTGTTTAACAGAGTTTACAATCTCCCTGGGTCTGAAGCGAACAAGCATGCCAGAAGGTCCTCGTGGAACCTTCTTCGAAGAGTAACATTTACTGCTAGGCCATGCTTCCAGGGGGCTGCTTGTGAAGCTTGCTGGGTAGGTAAGACCATCGAGGGATTCTTCTTGTTTATGTTAGCGACACTATTAACTCCCAACATAATATAGAAATCTATAGTAAGAGTTAGTATTTAAAAGATACAAGGGTGTCATCAAAAGTTGATTTTAGTGTACCGGCTCTGTAGGCAGTGATGCTGGTGGAGAAGGTGCTGCTGTGATCTGGGTCAGGGATTTTGGTGGCCTGAATGAGGGTGGCGGCAGCAGGGAGAGGAGGTTGTTAGGTGATGGGAAGTAACACCAGCCTGGCTCGCTCCCGGAGGAAAGGACGTGAGCCCCCCTCCGAGGGGCCCCTTGTGTTGCCTCTGACTTCACAACATGGGGGATGGCAGGACTATCCGCTAAGACATGAAACACTGGAGGAGAAAATTTGGGAGGATATTACTTGAGTTTTGGCTCTTGACTTAAAGGTACGGTGAGACATCTGGGTGGAAAAGTAGTTCTCTTGCTGGGCGTACATCTGGAAGCCCCAGGACAAAGCCTGGCCGATGACAGATCTGTGTGTGTGCATCCACATGTGAAGAGTCCGATGTGAGGAAGGTCCAGTTACATGTCAAAGGTTTCATTCACTGGTCAACGGAAAAATAAGAAAAATGGACATAATTTATTAACATTTAATAAAACTAATTAAAATAATGTTAAAATAATGTGCTTTATTCTAAGATCAAGACCTTCCCTAATACTTGTTATAAAATGTCTTAGAAAACTTAAAACCTAGTGTTCATATGTGGGCACCCTAGGAATTGTAGTTTGCTTTTCTGTTTCATCCTATGGGGGATTAGTAGACAGGTACAGAGGGCTTAAAGGAGGGAATGGTGGTTCAGTCAGTTGAGTGAGCATCTGATTTCAGCTCAGGTCATGATCTCAGGCTTCGTGGGTTCAAGCCCCATGTCGGGCTCTGTACTGACAGCTCAGAGCCTGGAGCCTGCTTCGGATTCTGTGATTCCCTCTCTGTCTGCCCCTCCCCCACTTATGCTGTCTCTTCTCTCTCTCTCTCTCCCTCCCTCTCAAAAATAAACATTAAAATTATTTTAAAAATTAAAGCAAGGAGCAGCATGACATCATATAAATATGAGAGTGGAGATTCTATCCACTATCCTCCACTTGTACCCACCAGATTACCAGATTAATTCCTACATCAGAGAGATTAGTTTTAGGTTTTCCTTGAAGACACAGTCCTTTACCTGGCCCCGAGCTGCTCAGTCCGCACCTGTTACCGCAATGACGGGCTTGAAGCTAATATAAGCACTTAGGGTCATTCTTGGTTGTGACAAATGTAAGTGCCGGAGCCAATCTTCTACTGAGTTAGATTTGACACACAGAGGAAAATCCATTTGGAAACGTAAAACATGGTTTTAACTAGATTAATTCCCTGTATTAGATGCAGTTATTTTGTTTTTTGAGTAAAAAAGTTCCAACATTTGCACCATATGGATTGCTGACTCTGGAAACTGCAGACATTGTTTCTATTGCTTCCAAAATTTATGGCACTAAAAGTTTCTTGGAAGTTTCCAGAATTTTCTTCTGCAGCTCATTCATTCCCAGTGGATGGGTACACCCCTAGAATAAGTGGCGACAGTCTTTCCACGCTTTGCTCCTGAGGTCTGGCAGATCTGCTACCAGGTTCCTCTCGACCCTTGGCCAGCTCAAGAAGGGATGTACTGTTTGTGAAGGCGTTTTCTGGAGAAAGTGCACTTATCACCATAAATGCAGTTTTATGTGACTCCTATACCAGGAAATTTAAATAACTGTTTTTTCCTCATGATTCTTTCTGTTTTCCTGCTGATGCTTTGCACAGTCTGTTGATTACAAGGAACTTGTTCCTAAAATAAGACTCTAAACCATTGAATGGCAAAGGAAGGCACTGAACAAAAGTCCGTGTAAATCCCGAATGAGTTTAGTCAATGGCTGCTCCATTTTAACATGGAGACAGACAGAATGACAAATTAAATGCCAACTAGAGACATATTCTAATACCAAATGCTTCAAGTGCTGAAGACATTTTCCTAGTGTTTCTGTAATCCTTACTGTTAGGAGGATTCTATCAATTTTTACCGCAAATTAAAGAGCAACAGGGCACTGATCAGTGTTTCCCCAGTGGAAAAACGGGGTCACAGGCTGTTCCTTGAGTAATACACTGAAGGGGACATGGGCCAGCTCAGAATGGCAGACACACCTCTGCATATATGGGAACCCTCCATTTACATGACTTTGATAACATCTAGCCCACTCCACACTAGACACTATGTGAATTGTTGGGCTTATGTTGGTGAATGGGAAACTATTCTTACCTTGAATAAAGAGAATGTTTGCTAGTGGAAAGAAGCAAGATGGAATTGAGCATAGCATATCATGAAATGTCCTAAACTTTTGAAGCAATGTGAAGATGGGGCTATTTTCTTTTCCTTTGTCCTGAACTGCGAAGTTCATGTAGAGGGAGCTAGGACATAAGAGTCATTTCAGGCCACAGGAACAGCAGCCTGAGTTTTCTGGTCCACATAAAAAGATTCAGAAAATGTCCTGCACTGTAACATATCATTTGAAGAAAGGATTTGACTGCTAATAAAACCACTGATTTAGGAGAACTCAGTACTTTCCAGACTTGGACAGAGTGAATAAAAATGACTTTCTCTATGATCTGATTATCATTTCTTCCAATATTGAAGAGAGAGGGAAAGGCTAAGTAAGAGTCTGTCCTGACACATGGACTAGGAATTCTATAACTCAGGGTTTAGAACAGCAGTTTGAATTCTCTGCAACTGTCACAATCTCAGAAAGTGCAATCAAGCTAAATTTGGTCTTGAGAGTCTTTGCTAGTCTTATATTTCAGGCAGAAAAAAATGCGGTGCAGATAAAGACAGAAGTAGTAAAAACGCATTTTGGAATTTACGTAGAGGCATATTTAGTTTCCTGGCAAGTGGTGCTGGGTTTAACTGCTCTGTTTATCACTAAATATTTAAATCAATGCTCTATCCCTCTGAGCAGATGTGGCAAATCTCTAGTGCGTACAGGAGAATGTCTTTTATTTCACTGTAACAAATCCAAGGGGCGATGGTCCAGGTACGTTGGCTCCTGCTTCAGGTAAAGTATGTGGATCATGTGATGCAGTGAGAGTGTGACACAGTACAGTGGAGAGGCACAGCACAGGTGACAGAGTCAGACAGACCTGGCTGTGGCTCCTGACCCAGCTACTCACCAACACACACATCTAATCAGCCAGCACGACTCAGAGATCACCTAGTAAATTAGATGCCTTGTTAAGATGCCATAAGCATTAAGTGCGACTGTAGGAGAAATGAGTTTGTCCCTTTGCTGTGGCTGTTGGCAAACCTTCATTAATGGTCACTATACGGTTACGATGGCCCAGAAACGAGTGGGCAGCAGTCTGAAATGAAGTATCTAATGTATTTCTCGTTGACCAGCCAGCAAGAAGATATAAAGGATACTAAATATACCCTTTAGAACCAAGTTGTGCCTGACTACATTATTTTTTGCCAATGCTCAGTTCACTTCCCTCAACGGGGAGATATATGCTTCTCTGCCACAGTTGATGTTGGCCTGGCCATGAGACTTGTTCTGGAATGTGCTTGACTAAGATAAATGATGGCTTTAAATGTACTTTTGTGACTTGGTTTAGTGTTTTTTCTTCCTGTTTCCTGCATTCAAAAAGCATGTCCTAGGTATCCTTCACTCCTTCCCCCTGGATTATGGAATGGAGCATACAGCAAACAGACTCGAACTCTCCTTCTACCATGGAGCATGGCCTCCAGTCAAACTGCAAAGCCACAAGTGGAAGTAAGTGTTTGTTGTTGTAAACCATGGAGATTTGAAGGATATTTGTTATTGCAGCAAAAGTTGGCTAATACACCTACCATATCTTTGATGTTATCACATGGAAAGAAATGCTTTTAGGGTAGAGAAGCATAAGAAAAAGACTATAAACCATGAACCCCTGAAATCTAACTTATTGCAATTCTAGTCCTCCTCTAGTAGGAGCACATCCACGGGTCTGCTGGCTTTAATAAGCTCATTTTAAAGTAGACATTTCCACTAGATCTGGGCAGGTGTGTGAAACCAGAAGTTCCCAGGGCTGCAAACAGCTTCATCCACTTTTATCAGCACATTCTCTTGGGATACTGTAGAAAGATTTGGATATTAAAATGTCTATTCCTGAAATATGAGATTGATTTCTACACTTTGTCATATGGTTATCAAAACATAGCATTGTTTTAAAAATCTTTGTCCTTAAAAGTCAAAAGATCAGATTTTTATTCTTATAACATGTCAGCTCTGTGTGGGTTGGTGTATTTATACTTTGTTTTCTGTTTCATATCTATCTCTTCTTATCTTACATAAAAAATTCAGTATACTTGTAGTATATTTGTTGAATATGGAGTTACATTACCTTTAAATTTGTTATAGCATGTGAGTAGAATATTCAGTCTCTCCCATCTAAGAGCCAGGATGATACCAAGGGAGGTAGTAAGAGGTGTTATCCTTCATTTTTTTTTCCTCCTCACCAGAGATGGGAGCTAATTAAAAAAGAAAGACGTTTTCATCCTTATCTTATATATCACATTTCCATTTCTCTTTCTGTGTAGAGATCATTGCACATTTAATATTCTGTAAGAACATATCCAAAAATAAGGCTGGCTATAGCTTTTGAAAAGTCATGTGACAGTTTTGTGGCAGGTCCTGAGATGCACCTATGGCAGAGGCAATAAGCATCCTGGTCCTTCCATATGCTTCTTGAGTGCCCACCCTGCCCATGGGATTATGCGAGTACTTGAATGCTGGTAAACCAAGTGAAAGGGATGCCTTCATACTGTCTAGGATGGATACACTGATGAACGTTTCAGCATAATTATGTATGAGTCTATAGAACTGAGGCCTAGTTGTGAGATTCCTTTTAAATGCAAAGGACAAATGCATTCAATGTGAAATCACATTACATTTCTCACTCTGGCACTAACTAATAATTCTGTCCCAGTTTTATTTTATTTTTAAAAATTTTAATGTTTATTTATTAATGTTATTTATTAATGTTGAGAGGCAGAGATAAAGCATGAGCAGGGGAGGGGCAGAGAGAGAGAGAGAGAGAGAGAGAGAGAGAAAGAGAGAGAGAAAGAGAGAATCTGAAGCAGGCTCCAGGCTCTGAGCTGTCAGCACAGAACCTGATGCAGTGCTTGGATGCATGGACTGTGAGATCATAACCTGAACTGAAGTCAGATGCTTAACTGACTGAGCCACCCAGGCATCCGATCTCAAGAATTTTGATCCTTTTGGCAATTGTTTTAGGTATGTGATTTCTTTCTTTCTTCTTCTTCTTTTTTTTTTTTTTTTTTTTTTTTTTTTTTACTTAGGTGAAGTTTTAAATCTAGATGAATAAACACTAACACAGTGTGGAAAGAAACATAGGATTGTTGGAATCTAATTTTAGAGGCAAGCATGGTAAAGAATCATTCGTAAGACGCTGGGTGACATGTGGCTCCCACACAGGTAAAAGGCAGTACGATGAAGCAGAGAACCTCACGGTCCTAACATGTGGCTTGTGGAGAGTGAGCAGTGAGTAGTCTGTGCCCTGGTGCCACTAACAGTTCCTAGTCTTCAGTGCATGCTGATGACAAAGAGCTGTGACAACAGTGTCTTGATTCAATTCATCTTTGAGAATGGAGAGCTGGAAGAACTTGAACCAGAGAAAGTCGTCTTCCTTGTCTTTCATTCTGATTGTCTTTGTAAATTCATATGTAAATGTTCATCAGTGTGAAGAAATGGACCCCTTTTCATAATGGTGTAGTTTTAGACATTTTGGTGTTCTGGTCTGCTGGCTTGGTCTAAGGTAATATCCTCTCCTGACATGTCCCAGTAAAGCTTTTCAAAATAACTCCTAATATGTTTGTGTCAGTTTATGAGTGTCAGAATGTACTCCAATCTATCCACTCATTTGGTCTTTGTGGCTAGCATGCCTTATTTTAATGTTTATTCAACAAACATAGGCTGCACTTTTGTCATGTGGAAGGAGAGTTACTTGATGGAATAAATGATATAAATATAAACAGTAGTCTTAGCCTCTACCAAACTTTCAGCTTCATGGTCAAAATTTACAACTCTAGTAGAGGACAGACAGAAATCTTAGAAATCAAAAAAGTGTAAAATTAAATAAAATCTTGCAGCCTTAAGTAGGCAGTGAATATTATAACTTAGGTTAAAACCCTGACTCTTGATTCTGTATTTTCACTAAGTTAGTTTGGTTTTAATACCATGTCTTTTTAAAGTAAAATGTATTTTGAAGAATATACTTTGGACAAAGAGAAAATGAATATGTTTTCAATGTCACTTGGTTATTTTATGAGGGAAAAGTAAAATAAACAAACAAAAAACCCCACAAAACCCTTTTGTCAACAAAGCTTCATGAGCCAAGGCAAAAACAAAGATGTAAGAGCAAAGAACTGTCTTTGCCTTTGATCAAAAAGAAGAAGGCTGAGGACTCACTAGAGACCTTTAGTGAGGAACAACATTACTGCAGCGTTAACCTGGGGGCTAGTGTGTAGTTCAGGACCACAGTGACCGCTCTGTGTGTCTTGCCCTTTATGTGACTGTTGGGACTCAAATTCTGGGCTTGAAAGTGTCTTAAGCACTATAAGCTTGTTTTATTTATTGCCCTTTGATGTCTCGTCAGATCCTAGTAAGGGACAGAAAGTAAAGCAAGTCAGTGATTCAATGTTGCCGTGATTGAGGGGATAATAAGGAGTCTAGATGGTGGGGGCATTTTGCAAACTCTTGCAAGAACAACTGATTAGGGGAGCAACATCAAATACCCAGGTATCCAAGGATACAGGTGTCTGTGGCTCTATGATACTGCAATTCGTTTTGATTGTCTTGAACAGTCTGGTTAGCTTAATATACTGACATTAATTAAAACAAAAACAAAGAGTGGATATACAGCAAAACAAGTCTAAGGGTTACAATTCCAAGCTTAAACATTTTTATTAGAGATATCCATGCTAAATTCTAATTTGTGATCCTTAAGCAGAATATTACTCAATCATTCACAGGTAGACCAAAAACTGAGTTTTGCCTGATAACGGAAAAGTAAACTGAGCTCAGTCTTCAGTCAGAGTGACTTTTTGTTGGCATCAGATCTGATAGAGGAAAAAGTAAATCTCTGAAAATTCAAGAATCTCGGTTGCTTTTTGGTCCTGCAGATTTTCAAGGGCTGAACCAACCTCAGTCTTCCGTACACCCACCACTAAGCTCTACACCCCGGTTTGAAGCAGCCGAGATAACCTGGCCAAATGGTTCCACAGCAAATACATATATGGTCCTTGTTGCATTTATAGCGTCTTTGGACTTGGGGTGAGGAGGCAGCCATGCTGACCTTGGGCATCATGGTTTCGGCAGCACAGAATCTAATACATGGCTCAGGAAACAAGTTATAATTGTTGCTAACATTATTCACACCACATTCTTTGCTGTCTATTCCCAACAATGCTTATTTGTGTGAATTCTTCTTTCCTTAATTTCCTGCAGATAACTCTCAGCATCTGTTCTGCTCTCTGGGTCAGGCCATCACTCTGGTGATACATTCGTACACCTCTTGCGACCTCAGTTTCTTTCCCTTCTTTTCCTCCTAGCCCTCTTCTTTATAGCTAACCTGTTGTCAGAGCAAATACCGACTTTTAAGTAAGAGGCTAATACTCTGCTGAACCTATGAGGAGAGATTTACTGCTTCCCGTTTTTAAGAGCCTTTACTATACAAAACTTGTAAGTAATGTCCCTGTCTCTTTGCATTGTATGAAGATGATTTTAAAAAATGGGTGGCTCAGTTGGTTTAGTGTCCGACTCTTGCTTTCGGCTCAAGTCAAGATCTCACTGTGAGTTTAAGCTTTGCATTGGGCTCAGTGCTACTGGTCTGGAGCCTGCTTGGGATTCTCTCTCTCCCTCTATCTGCCCCTCCCCTGCTCGCTCGCTCTCTCAAAATAAATAAATATATTTTAAAAAACCCCAACCATATGAGATAAGTGGTATTATTAAAAGAAATAAACAAACAAACAACTAAGTAAGACTCTGGCCAGCCTCACAACCCACGATGGTCTTAAAGACCCAGAAGTCACCCTTCTGAAATGCAGTCATGAAGGAAGACACATCCCCATCTCCCGGTTTCTGTGGGAGGATAGGAGCCTAACTTTGGTGGGTTTCTTGAGCCACGTTGCCAAACTACCTCCTGTTGTGAAGATAGGAAGATCGGAGGGAGAAGTTTATTTTCCTCTGCACAAAGCAAGTTAGCCAATGCAGTCACCCCAATTACCAGGTGAATCTAGGATGAGCTGTTAGTGGCCGAGGTATGTCATGTCCTCTTCCTTGAGAACTAGTTAGCGTTTCTCTCAATAACAGATATGCAATGGGCTGTATCTTCTTGGATATAGGAAGGCGGCATTTCTTTCATCTTTGCAGTTTCCGGGGAGATTGTCTGTACTACACATAATGTTCTGCTTTAATACTTACTCAATAATAAACTTGTTTTCTTTCTATTCTATCTTTGTGGAGAGGTTTTGGGGTTGATAAGAAATTTTATTCTTAATTATATTTAGCCAACACGTATGCCATTGAGCCTATCAGCAGCCTCCTAGCAGGCATCTACTCCATGCCTGATAACATGTTACTTATATTAATACCTAACTTAGTTCTTACAACTTATTGAAGCAGCTTTTCATAAACCAACACTTTACACTTGAAGAAACTGGGACATAAAAAACACATTAAGCAGTTTGTCTGAAGCCTGTTAGCTTTAACTGGCAAAAACCACAGTTTGAAATCCCTGTTGGCCACAAACCTTGTGCTTTTCAGCACTATATTCTATTTCTGCAATTCTCTTTCTTGAGTTTTTGTCTGCCTTCAAAGGCCATGGTGAAGACATGCCTATAAAACCCGAGAGAGACTGCAGGTCTTCAGAGTCACAAAGACTATAAGGCTGGCATGTAGTAGGCACATCTTTGGGGCCTGAGGTCCTTGTTGGAACTTCCTGAGCGATGGGAGGCTGACAGAGTGGGGGTACACACGGGGCTGTTGGCCCAGGTGGTGTTGACTTCAAATAGAGTGGTCTTTAGAGTGACAGTGGGTAGAATCATGACCTGAACACTGCCATGAAAAGTAAGAAATGCTTTCTTAGGTGATGAGTTTGGGACATTGGAGAGAAACTTGTGTTGGAAAGAGATGTGAGCGGTGGGTTGCTGCATGGAAAGGATGTTAGATGTCTGCTGACTCTGTATACCTAACTAGACCCCAAATTCCAAGGTCTCAACCAAAGCAGCTTTCTCATTTATAATTCACTGAATTAGCAAGCAACACAAGTTTAGATCCTAGTGCAAAGAAGTGTGTGGTTAAAACAAGGGAAAACAAAGCAGTTTAGAATAACCATTGAAGGTATGTTCCAGAAGAGCCATAAGAAGTAACAAAAACATGTAATTTATGAGCATTAGCAAGAGTCTTACTGGATTTGGAAACAAATGAATTGGTAGTGAGTCATGGGATGTTAGAACTGAAGAGAGCCCTAGTGACAAACATCAGGTCCAGCTCTCTTGTGTTACAATGATGACAAGACCCAGGGTTAGACGCAAGTTTAACTCCCCTAGTGATGTGTCTGCCCTGACTGTACACTCAGCCAGGGTCCTGAAGGCTCTGGGCCCTGCCCAGGAACTTCCCGGGGCTCGACGCACCAAAGGATAACACAGACTGTGCACTGGTCTTGTCTTACTCATTTATAATAATAACTTTCCAGGTTAATCAAAGGCACTTACAATTCAACATATTTCTCTGTGCATTTATACCTTACAAATTCAGATAGCCATGCTTAATATGGTTTTAGATCCACGGCAAACTCTGCCTTTGTTCTACATTTTCTTCCCAGTGTAAAGTAATTCTGTGTTCTTTTGATGAAATAACAAGGGAAAGCATTTCACCTTCAAGTGAAAAACCTACATGTAAACAACTTCTTTCCAATTCCTGCTCAGCTCTCTCCCCCTCTGCCTTTATTTATTTTCCTCAATGAAAGTACAATAATATTCCCACATTCTTTCTGCCTTCAGCAGTTTTGCTAACAGTGTTAGTGGTCATGACTTTATTCCTGCTGCCTAAAACATTTCTTTGCTATTTGCTATTTGAAGATACTGGGGAAAAGATTTTAAAGTCATGAAATAGAACCTACAATAGAATATAAGATGCAATAGGAAGTTCAACTGTGTAGTGAGCTCAAGTTCAGTATTTGTAATCAGTGAATGGAGAAGCCTTTAAGTTGACTAAAATGTAGCCCTAAGCAGCATCACAGAAGATTATTTACTCTAGTGTGAGGAATAATAATGAAAATATTGGGCTTCCCTGAATGCATGAGGGGGTGCTGGACCCACACTTTCCTTAAAAAAGAATGCCAAATAACAGTAGGTTTCCTTGATGATAATTGCTGAAGATGTATGGAAATTGCTAATAGTTGAATGCAAAGAGACATCGCAACCTCTTTGGAGTGGAAATGCAGACTTTGGAATTAGCTTGGGTTTTAAACTCTGTTATTTTGGGCTGGGCATACATGATCTAGTTATTTAACCCCTGTAGCATTCTTAAAAATCCAATGGAGTTCTCAAGTTATGGAAACACATAAGTATATAATTACTAATGTTCTGGAAAGGGTTAGCTGGCCGAGGAATCAAACCAGTTACTCAACTGAGGATTTTCTTGTGTTGACTCTCCCTTTCTTCTTCCTGGTGTCTATTCTTTGGCATTTATTGTTCACCTGCAAGACAGCATTGAGAGGGTAGCAACAGGCTCAAAATGTAAGTGAATTTAGTTTGCAATCTGGTCATGTTTTTGGAAAGCACTTTGCTTATCTTTTGTTATCTGTCATGTGATAGGGACTTTGGAAGTGAAAATACCCAGGAAATAAATGTACTTCTATAAATGGATGTAAGATGGCTCTTTCTAGGTTGTCAGCACCTTGGGGCCTGGACCTTCTCTTGCTCTTATATTTTGTGACCATCAGAAGACTTCTTTTATGGAACAGGTGCTTAGTCAGTCTTCCACAAATTATGGTCCTTTTTTGGGAAAAGTTCCAAGGGACCAAATCATACATACCTCTTTTGGTTTCCAGGTTCCTGAGAACACTCAGCTGTTGCATAGTTATCAGAATTTTATGGTAGGATCCAATGACATAATACCTTTTTCTACTAACTCTGTTAAATTTGGTAAAGAGGTTTTTATCAGAATAGGGTAAGCTTAGTATTATAATAAATTATCTCCAAATCTCAGTAGTAGTAGTTTATTTCTTGATCAAGTAACAGGACAATGTGGACGTTCTGGAATCAGTCTTCAGGGACCCAGTTACTTCCGCTTTGTGGCTTCTGGAGCTCTGGTGCCCTGAGTAGACTCTGAATTGGCCAGCAGGTGAGAAGAAGAGGGAGAATGGGGGATTTTTGTGGGAGGGCCTCATGGGTGAATCTTTAAAGGAGGAACCATCACTTCTGCCCACATTCTTTGACCAGAGCTGTCCCATGGCTCTTCCTGTCTCCAAGACAGACCAGGGCATGCCCACCAGTTGTGTGCTCAGCAGAAGAAAAATGGTTTCATGAACACATCAAAGTATCTGCCAGGTAAGGGGTAAAGAAACAGAAATGGGAAACGATCCCTAGGAACTCACTCAAGGATTGTCTCAAATCAAAAAAAAAAAAGTATATATATATATATATATATATATATATATATATATATATATATACACACAGGAGGAAGTTTGTGTGTCTCCTTCGTCTGGACTCTTCCCACTGATGGCTGGGTCCTTCCCAAGAGTTGAAAACAGGTGGAAGGAAAGTTGGCTAAAGGGGCAGAAAAACAGGGAGGTTGCTTCTCAAAAGTTGATTCTGCAAACCATACATTAATGCCACTTCGGTTTTTCCTTTCCTGCAGGGCTGTGGGTGAGTCATCTGGGTTCATTATTCTTTAAAAATAACTCAAGAGAGGTGGCACAGCTGGAGGAAAGCCACCTCTGGCATTTAAGAAACCCATTGGCAGCCGGCTCCCACGGGCTGAGGCGTGGTCCCTGGCACTCGGGAGCAGTGGGCCGTCTCCAAATAGAGACCCAACTGCATGTGAGGGAGGCTTCTGCCCACATTGACAGAAACCTTTGGCAGATTTTCACAAATCAGCTCTGTGGTGCACTTTGCCAAAGCTTTTCAAGAAAGGAATAGTGTCTTAATTTTCCTGGAGACACAGTGCAAAATTATCAGCATCTCTTATGTTCCATTTCCTGAATAAATCATCTGCTTGTCAATTTATTTCTGGCAGAAGGGTAGAGGAAAGGGAAGAGTCATTTTTTTGCACTTGAAAAATTAACGTATATATGTGGGATCATTCCTGGTCTTGTAAATCTCATCAATGTAGAACTGATTCTTTATCTCCCTCCCTCCCTCTTTCCATCCTCCCTCTCTTCTTTCCTTCCTTCCTTCCTCCTTTTCTCCCTTCCTCCCATTCTTTTATTTCTTAAATACTTATGGACTGTTCTTGGTGCAGCGCATAAATTGGTGAAGAAAAACATATATAGTCCTACAGAGGGGCTAGTCTGTGTGGGGTGTTCACCAGAAGTATATTATGAACCACCTAAGTACATTTAAATTCTCCAGTGGCCACGTTAAAAAAGAACTAAAAATAAAGAGGTAATTAATTAAATTGTATATTTTATTAAATCATATACATCCCCAAATGTTATCACTGACATAGTCTCTTTTTTTGGCATTAAGTCTTCAAAATCTGGTGTATATATACCAGATTTTTTCCCTTAAATCCTACTAATTTTACTTCTATCTTAAGTTGTTCTTCTAATCTTTGTTCTTGGGGCTCCTGGGTGGTTCAGTCAGCTAAGCCTCCGACTTCAGCTCAGGTCCTGCTCTGACGTTTTTGGGTTTGAGCCCCATGTCGGGCTGTGTGCTGGCAGCTCAGAGCCTGGAGCTGCTTCCAATTCTGTGTCTCCCTCTCTCTCTGCCCCTCCTCTTTGCATGCTCTGTCTCTCTCTGTATCAAAAATAAATCAAACGTTAAAAAAATTTTAAAAAATCTTTGTTCTTTTTGGAGATCACTTTGAATGAAGGATTCTGAACCTATCCCAGATTACATATTGAGCTATAAGTGACAGATAATATTGTACCAGTTTGAGGTATGCAGCAAAACGATTTTATATATGTTGCAAAATGATTACCACAATAGAGTTGATTAACCTCCATCACTCACATAATTGTGTGTGTGTGCGCGTGTGCGTGTGCGTGTGTGTGTGTGTGTGTGTGTGTGTGTGTGTGTGTGTGTGAAAATTTAAGATCAACTCTCTCGGCAAATTTCAAGTATGTAATACAGTATTGTTAACTACAGTCACCGTGCTGTAAATTCAATCCCCAGAGATGATTCATCTTCTAACTGAAAGTTTATACACTTTGGCTGACCTATCCCTACCTCCCAACCCCTGGTTACCAGTCTACTCTCTGTTTCTCTGAGTTTGGCTTTTTCAGATTTCACGTATAAGTGAAATCATACAGTACTTATCTTTGACTTATTTCTCTTAGAATAATGCCATCCATGTTCTCAAAAATGACAGGATTTTCTTCTTTCTCACGGCTGAATAATATCTAATAAATTCCGTTATATATATGTGTATATAACACACACTTAGGTTGTTTTCATATCTTCAATAGGGTGACAAGTACAGAGTGTAGATATCATATTTTTTTTTGATATTGCTTTGCTTCATTTGGACCTATAACCAGAAATGGGATTGCTGCATTATGTACACACAGGTTGCTTTATTTTTGATATTTTGGGGAAATGCCATATCATTTTCCATAATGGCCATTCTAATTTACATTCCCACCAGTAGTGCTCAAAGATTCCCTTTTCACCTCGTCTTCATTAATACTTGTTATTTCTTGTCCTTCTGCTCATAGCTGTTCTACCAGGTGTAAAGTGATGTCTCACTGTGGATTCAGTTTGCATTTCCTTGATATCAGTGATGCTGAGCATCTTTTCATTTGCCTGTTGGTTATTTATTTCTGCTTCAGAAAAATGCCTGTTCAGGCCCTCTGACATTTTAAAATCAGATTATTTGTTTTATTTAGCTACTGAGTTGAAGGAGTTCCTTATATATTTTGGGTATGAACCTCTTATCATGTAGATGATTTGCCAATATTTTGTTCCATTCCAGAGGCTGCCTTTCCGTTTCGGACTGTCTCTTGTTTGTGTGTAAGTTTTTAGTTCGCTCTGTTCCCACTTAGCAGAGCATTTCTTTTCCTTTCTGTGCTTGTGCTTTTGGCTCATATCCAAAAAATGTCAAGGAGTATTTATCATTCATGTTCTTCTAGTAGTTATGTGATTTCAGGTCTACTTTTATCTCTAACCCATTTTGAGCTGGTTTTTGGGAGTGGTGTATGATGAACATTCACTTTCATTATTCCACCTGTGATTTCAGTTTTCTCATTTATTTATCAGTTTTCTTCACTTAATGGGGAAGCTCCCTTGTCAAATATTAGTTGATTGTATATATGAGTTTATATCTAATATAATTTGAAACGGAGTATGTTGTGCCCAGTTCTCAGGATTGCTTTGGCTATTTGCAGTCTTTTGTGGTTTTACACAAAGTTTGAGATCATTTTTTTTCTATTTCTGTAAAAAATGCCACTGGAACTTTTGGTACAAAGTGTTTTGAGTCTGCAGATGGCTTTGGGTAGTATTGACATTTTAACTATTAATTTTTCTGATCCATGCACAAAATGGATAAGATAATTATAAGAAAACAAATTGGACAACCAGAAAAAAATGACTAAAGTCTAAGACAGATACAACCTACCAAAACTAAATCATGAAAAAATAGAAAGTCTAAACAAACCAATAAGAAATAAGATTTGTTTGCATTTCCATTTATTTATGTTTATTCAATTTCTTCTATCAAAGCCTAAGAGTTTTCTGTGTACAGACCTTTCACATCCTTGGTTAAATTTATTCCTAAATATTTCATTGTTTTTGATGCTATTGTAAGTGGGGCTGTTTTTTTTAAATTTCTTTTTCAGATATTTTATTGTTAGTGTATAGAAACAACTAATTTCCACTTGTTGATTTTCTGTCCTGAAATTTTGCTGAATTCATTGATAAGTTCTTTTCCCTTAAATATTTTTTCTAATGTTTTATTTATGTTTGAGAGAGAGAGAGAGACAGTGTGAGCAGGGGAGGGTCAGAGAGAGAGGGACACATGGAATCTGAAGCAGGCTCCAGTCTTTGAGCTGTCAGCACAGAGCCTGATGCGGGGCTTGAACCCATAGACCATGAGATCATGACTTGAGCTGAAGCCAGATGCTCAACTGACTGAGCCACCCAGGTGCCCCAATAAGTTCTTAAAAATTTTTTTTTGTTATTTATTTTTCAGAGAGAGAGAGAGAGAGAGAGAGAGAGAGATGGGGAGAGAGAGAGAGGCGGAGAGAGAGAGACAGATGGAGAGAGAAAGAGAGAGAGAGAGAGAGAAAGAATTGGGGAGAAGCAAAGAGAAAGAGAGGGAGACACAGAATCTGAATCAGGCTCCAGGCTCTGAGCTGTTAGCAGAGACCTGGATGTAGGGCTTGAACTCACGAACTGAGAGATTATGACCTGAGCTAAAGTTGAACCCTCAACCGAGTTACCCAGGTGAATTAATTGATAAATTCTAACAGTTGTGTGTGTGTGTGTGTGTGTGTGTGTGTGTGTGTGTGTGTGTATAGTCTTACTATATTCTAAACGTAAAATCCTGTCATATGCAGAGACATTTTAACTTTTTCTTTTCTGATTTGGATGCCTTTTTTTTTTTCTTGCCTAATTGTGCTGACTAGGTTTTCAGTATTGTATTGAATAAAAATGGAGCGTGGGCATCCATGTTTTGTTCCTGATCTTAGAAGAAAAAATTTCAAACTTTCACTGTTGAATCTGAAGTTAGCTGTGGTCTTTTCATATTTGGTCTTTATTATGTTGAGGCATGTTCTTCTCTACCGAATTTATTGAGAAGGTGTTTATCTTGAAACAGTGTTGAATTTATCAAATGCTTCTTACTCATTTAGTGAGCTGGTTATATGATTTTTATCTTTCTAGTAATGTGGTATATCATAGTTATTGATTTGTATATGTTGAAACATCCTTGCATCCCCCAGATAATCCCACCTGATCATGGTGTATAATCCTTTTAATGTATTATTTAGTTTCCTAATATTTTGTTGAGAAGTTTTATATTGATATTCATAAGGGATTTTAGCCTGTAGTTTTCTTTTTATGTAGTGTCCTTGTCAGGCTTTGATATTAGGGTAAAGCTGGCCTCATAAGATGATTTTGGAAGTGTTCCCTCCTATTCAATTTTTTTTGGAGTTGTTTGAGAATAATTACTATGAATTCTTCTTTAAATATTTGATAGAATTTAACCATGAAGCTGTCTTGTCCTGGGATTTTATTTTTGTTTTGGGGAAGTTTTTGATGACTGATTAAATCTCCTTACTTCTTATTGGTTTGTTTCGACTTTTTCATTTTTTCCATGATTTAGTTTTGGTAGGTTGTGTGCTTCTTCTTCTAGGTTGTCCAATTTGTTGTCTTATAATTATCAATAATAGTCCCTTATTATCCTTTAAATTTCTGTGGTATCAGTTGTAATGTTTCCTCTTTTATTTCTGATTTTATTTAAGTTTTAACTCTTTTTTTTTAATCTAGCTAAAGTTTTGTCACTTTTATATTTAAAAAAAACCTGCTCTTAATTTTGTTGATTTTTCTCATGTTTTTTTGGTCTCTATTTTATTTATTTCTGTTCTGATCTTTATTTCTTTCCTTTTTTGTAACTTTAGTCTGAGTTTGTTTTTGTTTTTCTAATTCCCTGAAATATAATGTTAGGTTGCTTGTTTGAGATCTTTATTTTTTTCTTAATGTAGGTGTTTACTGCTATAAACTTCCTCATTAGAATTGCTTTTGCTACATACCATTAGTTTTGGTATGTTTTCATTTTCATTTGTTTCAAGATATTTTTTTAATTTACATTTTGATTTCCTCTTGGATACATTAATTGTTAATGGATCATTAATATGTTGCTTAATTTCCACATATTTGTTACTTTTCCAGTTTTCTTCCTGTTATTGATTTTAGTCTCATACACTGTTTTGTGAAAAAAAAATACTTGGTGCTCTTTCAATCTTCTTGTTTTGTGGCTTAATATATATGATCTATCCTTGAAAATGTTCTTTGTGCATTTGAGAAGAATGTGTATTCTGGTGCTGTGTTTTGGAGTGTTCTGTAGTTGTCTGTTAGGTCCATTTGGCCTAAAGTGTAGTTCAAGTCCAGTGTTTCCTCATTGATTTTCTGTCTGGATGACCTATCAGTCCCTGAAAGTGGGTATTGAAGTCCCATACGATTATTGTGTCATTGACTATTTTCCCCTTCCAGTCTGTTAGTATTTGCTTAATATATTTAGGTGTCCCAATGTTGGCTATATGTGCATGTATGATTTTTATATCCTCTTAATGAGCTTACATCTTTATCATCATATAACGACCATTTTGGTCTCTTGTTATAGCTTTTGAATTAGTCTATTTTGTCTCATATATATAGGTGTGTTTCTGGCTTCCACTTGTATGGTATATCCTTTTCTGTCTCTTCACTTTGAGTGTCTATATATCCTTAGAGTGAAGTGAATTTCTTGTAGGCAACATAGAGCTGGGCCTTATTTTTCTGTTCATCCAATTACTTTATTCTTTTATATTGGAGAATGTAATCCATTATGTTCAGAGTGATTATTGATAGATAACTAATACCATCTTATTAATTGACTTTTTGGCTCTTCTCCCAGCTCCTCACTCCTGCCCTCCCTGGGCTGTGCAGCTCATGACTCAGTACTCTGGATGGGGAAGAAAGAACAGCTCATGACTCAGTACTCAGATGAGGAAGAAAGAGAACCATGCCTCTATGGCACATCCCTCAGAGCTGGGAAGCCAGTCACTCATTTATGTGCGTGTTTTCCTCCAGGGGAGAAATCATGGACCCATAAGGGGTCTCTTGGCACTGAGCTCCACCTCCTTGGAGGAGGGGCTACATGAGTAAAGTCAAACTATTCATTTTCCCTCTGCAATGCGTCGAAACTCAGAAGTTTTTTGCTGTAACCTTGTGCTAGAACTTTTTCACTGGAGTGGATTTCCACAAAGACTCTCTGTTCTGTGGGTGATTGTCAAAGTCATTGTTCTCCACGGGACTTTTGGATCACATCTGAGAGGGTCTGAGGCAAGTTCACAGACCACTGTGGAGTCCACAGCTGGGACCAAGATTACCAGACACATGGTGGGCAAGGCTCTGCCTGGGTCCCATGGCTTCTGGTGCTGGCTCCCACAATTTTTACAAAGGCGCTTTTGTCTGTGGGTGGATGCTTGATTGCTGTTGTTGAGAGGGGGATGTGATGAGGGACATCTTGCTCAGCCATCTTGCTGATGTCACCTGGTATATACTTTACCCTGCCAGCATATCATGATTTAAATTAGCCATATACCAAGTGTCCAGTAGCCCTGGCGGGTAGTGGCTGCCTCTCTTGGGGGTGCAGGTCTAGTGGAATATACTGACAGATAAGCAGGCAAGAAAGCAAACCCTCAGGGGGCGCCTGGGTGACTCAGTCAGTTAAGCATCTGAGTCTGTTTCAGCTGGGTCATGATCTCACAGTTTGTCAGTTTGAGCCCTGCGTTGGGCTCTGCACTGATGGCATGGAGCTTGCTTGGGATTTTCTCTCTCCTTCCCTATATGACCCTCCCTTTCTCTCTCTTTTTCTCAAAATAAATAAATATAAATAAATAAGTAAACAAACAAACTCTAATAAGGACCATAGTCTAAGGTTCAGCAAGGCATAAAAGAGTCATCGATGTAGGTTTAGGGGTCAGAGAAGGCTTCCCAGAGAAAGCTGTCAGCTGGGAGATGAATGAGAGTTATCAAATGAGTTGGTAGAGAGTGCAAGTGGGGAAAGAAGGACGTTACAGGAAGAAGGCTCAGTCTACTGTGGTGAGAGAGAATACCTCTGTCAAAGAATCAAAAGGTCTGAGTAGTCTGATTTGGAGAGCAAGGGCAGGAGGTCGGGGAAGGATGGTGAGATTGAAGTTGAAGAGATGAGATGTGGCTCTTAAAGACACATTAGGGACTGGCAGTTTCCCCTTCTTCTTTTTAAGTCCATTTCCAGAGATTGTTCTAGACTGTTGGAGCAAAGAAAGACTAGAGTCAGAGAGATAATCAGCAGGCCCTATTAATAGTCAAGGCACAAGTTGAGGAAGGGTAACTTACTTAGGATTGTAGAGGTTGGAAAGAAATCTTTAGGAGGTGGAAGAAAGAAAATGGTAGCATCACAAAATCAGCTTCTATTTAGTGAGATATTATTAAAAGTGGTTTCTGCATCGGTGATTCCCTTCAAAATGAATCATTGAGTTAGCATGTGACCTAGCAGTTGCACTTTGGGGACATTTATCAGGGGGAAATGAAGACTCATTTTCATGCAGGAAACTGTACACAAATGTTTTTTATCAGCTTTATTTATAATGGCCGACAACCCAAATGTCCAATGGGTAAATGGTTATGCAAACCATGGAATACTGCTCAGTGATAAAAAGGAATTAACAGTTGATTGTTGCTTTGATGAAATGCAAGGAGATTATGCTGAATGGAGATGAAGTCTCAAAAGGATGCATGCTGCATGATTTCACTGACCTAACACTCATGACATAACATAATTTTAGACATAAAGAACAAATTAGTGGTGTCCAGGAGTCAGGGATGATGGGGAGAAAGGTATGGGTGTGCCTGTACAGGGGTAATGAGAAGATGTCTTCTGGTAACCGGAGAAAGTACCTCGATTGTGGTAGCGGTTACACAGTGTGATGCATGTGATAACAGTGCACGGACTTACACACACACACACACACACACACACACACACACACACACACACAGGGGTGCACATGTACGTGATGAAACCTAAATAAACTCTATGTGTTGTACCGATGCCAGGTTCTTGACTTAAGCATTACACTTTAGTTATGCAAGGTGCTCTCATAGTGGAGGCTGGAGGAAGGGGACACAGGACCTCCATTACATTTTTTTTTTTGCAATCCCCAGTGATTCCATAAAAACATCTCAATAAAATGTTAAAACATAGTTTCTAAAAAAGCATCACTCATCATCAGGGAAATACAAATCAAAACCACACTGAGATACCACCTCACACCGGTCAGAGTCACTAAAATGAACAAATCAAGAGACTATAGATGCTGGCGAGGGTGTGGAGAAATGGGCACCCTCCTACACTGTTGGTGGGAATGTAAACTGGTGCAGCTGCTCTGGAAAAAAGTGTGGAGGTTCCTCAAAAAATTATCGATAGAACTCCTCTATGACCCAGCAATAGCTCTGCTAGGGATTTACCCAGGGGATACAGAAGTGCTGATGCACAGGGGCACATGTACCCCAATGTTCATAGCAGCACTTTCTACAATAGCCAAATCATGGAAAGAGCCTAAATGTTCATCAACTGATGAGTGGATCAAGAGGATGTGGTGTATATATATATATAT